>NC_056746.1:667001406-667211406 GCF_019279795.1 Protopterus annectens
CACCCACACAGGACACTTTTGACACTCACACAAACACACACTTACCAGTAATGAGTTCCAAAGCCCTACCTCACTATGTATTGCTATTACAGTTTTATGCAGTTATTGCACTCGCCACAGAGCTTACATGTTAGAAAGCTGTCCAAAGGTATCTTTGAAGGTGAGTAACATCAACAACAGTGCTAAAAGAGGGGTAAGGGAAGTGTAGTAAGTGTGAATGCCCACAAAAGCAGGTTTCAACGAGGACACACACACACACTATTTCATGGAAACACACACATTATCACAGTTGGCGAAACACACACATCATCACAGTTGGCAGAATCAGGATTAGAGCTCCTATCTAACTAGTTTGCTACACTACAGTATCGAACAGTTATCGCAAGCACCACAGATCTTATACGACTGAAACATGGCCTAAGGGTTATTTCAAGGTGAATGACAGCAGGCGTGCTAATGTAGGGCAATGGGAGGTATAGTGAGTGTGAATGGCTTCAAAATCATTAATCTCCACACACACACACACACACACACACACACACACACACACACACACACACACACTTGCCAGTTCTGAGATGCATAGGTTCATTGCTTCACAGGTATGTATTAGGTGAATGGGCTGAAGGCTGTACATGGCTAAGCAAAGGGAATACCTTGGCATCAGGCCACATGACAATGGTCTCCAGTGTGGCTTAGGGGTGTAGTCCATGGAGTGGTCCCCAGGGGTGGGTATTGTATTCACCATCCACTCATCTGGGTTACTATTGTGGGTGGCCAGTGATGTGCACTGCTTCCCATGTATGTGATCTATATTCCATAACATGGACAGTGTCTGTGTTGTGCACATGTCCCTCACACATGTTCTTTGATGTGTGGAAGTGTTCTTGAGGTCTCTGGGGTATGTTGTGTGGTCAGATTGTTATTGTCTGATGTAGTATTCTTGACCTAATTTGGTGAGACCTGGCATTGGAACTGAGGTCGTACTTGCACCTACATTGACAGCATGATACAGGTATTCAGTGGAGTTAGTGGCATCTGTCCATACAGGGATGTGTATAAGGCATGGTATTCCCTTTGTGGGTTACATTTCCAGACTCTACAGGTGTTACAGGTGTCCAGTGGGGTACATAGCAAAAGGGCCACTGTAAGTATTTATTTGCCTACTGCGGGGATGGAACAGGGTCCCATGTC
The DNA here is from genome assembly GCF_019279795.1 of Protopterus annectens. Taxonomy (NCBI): domain Eukaryota; kingdom Metazoa; phylum Chordata; order Ceratodontiformes; family Protopteridae; genus Protopterus; species Protopterus annectens. The sequence continues at coordinate 667,002,601 of NC_056746.1, forward strand.
CTTTTACTTGCTGGATAACACACACTCAGTCAGGAGATGTAACACATAACAGTACTTTCTGATTTCAGGGGCACTGTTGTGGTCGACAGGCATGTAGTCCACTGCAATCACACAGTGGTTACTATCTGTGAGGCAATATGCAGGGGACTACCAATATAGTGGTTTTTGCCTAGCCAAGTGTGTTTGTGTATAAGACATGGGTGTAGAGTGTTCTCTGAGTAATAGACGGGTTGCCTATATTGTTCAGCAATCCATAATGTCAAATGTAGGGTTATGTATTGTCTACACCAGCCTCTCTGGTGTTTGACATCTGTTGTCCTTGTAAGGTGGGCATTGTGACATATGCTAGATCCTCATCATAATAATTTAGCAAAGCCCTCCACACAATGCATCCTGTTATTACACAATCACAGCAACCTCCACACAGGATACTGATGACAGACACACACACTTGCCAGTACTGAGATTCAAATCCCTACCTAGCTATGCATTGCTACTATTGTGTACCACATTTATCGCATGTGCCACAGGGCTTATAAGATAAATGTTGTCCCAAGGTACTTCTAAGGTGAGGAATATCACCAACCCTTGTAAATACTGGCATTGGGTGATGTAGTGGGTGAGAAATCCCAAAAATAATTTTACCCTAAACACACATGTACATTTGCCAGGATGAGATTTAACCCTTTGTCTAACAATTTTTATGGACCATTATATTACACATTTACTACATGCACCACTGACCTGACATGGTTTAGTAATGGCAAAAGGTACTTCTAAGGTGGATGATATCTGCAGGACTGCTAAAGTCAGGCTCTGAGATGTGTACTGGGTGTAAAGGGTGCCAAAATCTTTGAAGTGCACACATAAATACTTGCCAGAGATGAGATTCAAACCCATACCTGTGTATTTACTGATACTACATTGTTACACATATATGGCACACACCAGGGAGTTTATATGTTAGAGAGCTCTCCACAGGTATCTTTGAAGGTGACTAACATCAACAGCAGTGCTAAAGGATGGGTAAGGAAAGAGTAGTAATTGTGAATATTCATAATATCAGGTATTAACTAGTTTGTTACATTACAACATTATACAATTATTGCACACGCCACAGAGCTTATAGGGCTGGCGTTTTTCCAAAGGGGTATTTCAAGGTGACTGACATCAGTAGGCTTGCTAAAGTAAGTCAATGGGATGTGTAGTGACTGGGAATGGCCTCAAAATCATTAATATCTACACACACACACACACACACACACACACACACACACACACACACACACACACACACACACACACACACACCCACACACACCCACACACACACAGAGTTTCACAGTTGCCATGTCTGGGATTAGAACTCCTACCTAACTACACTATATATTTACGCAGTTATCACAAGTACCACGGAGCTTTTGGGGCTGAGACTTGGCCAGAGGGTTATTTCAAGGTGACTGACATCAGCATGAGTGCTAACATGGGAAATGGGAAGTACAGTGTGTGTGAATGGGCCATAAACCATTCCTCTGGAAACACACACAATGGGCGAAAGATAGTGGGATACTGTAACTATTGCGTCTGTGCTACTTGTGTTACATGGATGGTGTTAGCAGAGATATTCAGACATATGTACTGATTTACACTGTGATGTAATATGTCATCAACTACTGACAGATATACTTATTTGCTCACAGTTTTTTTCCTGGGAAATACAAGATGAATGAAGCTGTGTCCAGTTTTGTGATCTGCAGCCTACATATTCTTGTACACTCATGCCATTCTAGAGGTGTAGCTGCAGACACTTGCTGATGGGTCTGTGTAAATGGTCCAGCACCTTGGTACTGTGGTGGCTGAGGATCCCCTGCTTGTACATCTATCAACATAACAGAATGGCCATATCCTGCTCTGGCCATACGTCTCAGCTGTACAGATTCACCCAGGTTACCCATAGGCAGGGCTTATATATCTGGTCAGTTCCCCTTCACATTGTGGTTTAAGATCAGGTTTGTAGACACCCATTGCTGGGTTTGCAGGCAGGGGTAGTATGTACACTCATCAGATTTTCAGACTTCATGCACTCCATGGCCTCCATGCTTCCACACCCCCCACTCTGTTATTCTATCCTCTTCCTAACATTATGTGAGCAATATCTGAAAAGTATCCCTATAGCTGTCCCTTCATCCCAGCAGAATTTAGGGGTTGGTCCACAGTTCATGCAGTAGGACATGGTGGTCATGCTACTGGGATTTGTCAACATGGCCTTGCATTTGTGTTCTGTGGACTGTGTTATTTTGTTAGTTGGGACCCCATGAGATAACCTACATTGGCAGTACTGGTGAGGCACAGGCCTTTGACAGAGGACTGTAGGGTATTTGGTAGTGATGCAGGCCATCTGTAGCAGGCCAGTGCATTCTGTCACTCCTACATTTCCAGGCTGTGAGCTACTGGATTCCCCTGGGGTGACAGGGTAAGTGTGTGAGGTGTTAATGGCAATAGTTCCTGTCCATATTAATCCATTGGTCTGGATGCTGGCAGAGTGCTGCTTATAGCTGGGGACACACCTGCATGGGACACCTCTTCATCATGCTGCATTCTGTGGGTATTCCCATACAGAAGCGGGGGTCATACTGTACTCATTTCCAACAACAGGGATATGACCTGTGATAAACATGTGGCTGATGGTGGGGTAAGCTGACTGCATGTATGATATGGAAGCTTCTTGCAGCTGAATCACAGATATACCTGGGGCATTCCCCTTATGCTGCCATTTGAAGAGACATAGGCAGTCTCTCATTACTTCATAACTGTGCCTTTTGTGGTCTGCCAGTGATTGGCCAGACTCTGTCAGTATTCCATACTACGCAGACAACTAATGTGCTGCTAATCTGTATGTACAATTCCAAAGGTGTGTGCAGCTGACAGTTAAATTTTATATACTCTATCTAGTACACTTCCACCTGTGTACTGTGTGCATGTCTGGGCCCACATTCATGGCATGACCATCTTTCAGATGGTGACAGATATTGACATCTGAACAATGAGTATGGATGACTGCTGAAATGAGTCTTGCTTGGATGCATTGTGGTTGGCACTGCAGTTGTCAGAACATGGCCCTGTCATCAACAGTGCTGGCCATAGACCACCGAGACACAACCCTCCATGCCTACATGCTGACCACTTCCACACAATATCGAACACACAACAACCTATCACACAATCCCCTGCATATTGTACACATGCAACAATCTATCCTGTAAATTGGGCCAGCTAAGGTAATCTGTGCTCCACTGTTATTAAATCCACATGTACATGTTACTGCATTTCTACGTAGGATTGTGTGTGTGTGGGGGGGGGGGCACACCTGACAACTGTAAACATTTGCTATGACTGTACTGGTATTTCAGGTACTCTGTTGGCTTCCATTTTATTTTGTATTCTGACATATCATGCAGACTAGAGGCATATCAGTAGAGTACAGATCTTAGGTTTTATTGACCTACATTTCAGTTTCAGACTTCTTACCCTTCAGAACTAACATACAACTGCCAGACCTGTTGTAGTCTGTGTAGGTCTGGAGGGGGACTGCTCTCCATTGCCATCAATTGGAGGCCTTAGCACAGCCTTTCTTTATGGTCCTCTACACCTGTCCTGCTGGCTGAGGCTGTTGTTGGGTATGTGAGCCTCACTGACATGCATGTGTGTGTCCTATGGACACACATTTGGGACACAACATGTACTGCAGTGGGATTTGTCACCTTGTGTAGTACTGTCTACTTTGTTGACACCAGTATCTGTTATAGTTTTATGCTGCTCATATAGTTGTCCACTATCTGCTGCCATCCCATTCAGCCAACCAATTCCCTTGCACGCTTACTTCCATACCATAGATACAACTAGCAGAAAATACTACTCCACTCAGCAATTGATAGGAAGAGTTACTTACCCCGTGGCTGTGCCAGTATTGAGGATGGTGCTGGAGGGCTGACTATGTTGTATACACATTGTACACTCCCTATACATGGTAAATCACAGGTAGTGTCATGTTTGGCATCTGTTTTACTGTATGTGTGAGTCAGAGAGATGTGTCATTCCCTGTGTCCCTACCATGTCAGTGTATGTGCTTTGCATTGCCTTTTTGCCAAAGCCTGGGCATACTGGGCACACCTCCTTCTGTCTACATGGGCTGGCTCAGGTTGTTCCTCTTCTGAATCCCTCTGTGCTTGTGCTCACCTTGATAATGGTGGGGGGCTGTGTGGCCCTGCCCCATGCTGTTCCTGCTGCAGCTGTTTCCATAGGATCATATTGTGTAGCATGGCACATACTATGAAAATTTCTGTAAACATAGCTGGAGAGTACTGCAAGGCTCCACCGAATAAGTCCAGACACCAGAACCGTGACTTGAGCATCCCAAACACATGCTCTGTTATGACTCGGGTTTGTGCGTGTGCCTCATTATGGAGTGCTTGTTCAGGTGTGTGTGCATTTCTGATGAGTGGCATCAGCCATGGCTCCAGTGTGTAACCAGCATCCCACACTAGTTGGCCATATGAGATGTCCCCACTGGCAAATCACTGGTACAGCTGTGTCATATGCCAGATGTGGGAGTCGTGATAGCTTCCAGGGCTGCAAGTGCACACATTCAATATAATGACCTGGGCATCGCACATGACCTGGCAGATGATGGAGAGGAAGCCCTTGCGGTTTATGTAGACCCTACCCTGCTAACAGGGTGGTGCTTAGATGTGTATGTGCATGCAGGTTATTGCACCCACTACCTCAAGGTGTTCTGCTATTTGGTGGAAGAGATGCATATTGCTGGTCAATGCCTCACAGGTGTTGAAGAAATATATGTGCTCACCAGCATGTGCTGACATGGCATCCAGGAACTGGTGGAGCACCCTGGATGCTGATGCCTGTGAGATCCCCATGATATCCCCATTTAGCCTTTGGAAGGTACCTGTGGCTAGTATTCTTAACCCTACACATACCTTGGTATCCACTGGGATGAGTTCTCCTCTGTTGGTTCTGTGTGTGAGGCTTGGCCGGCACAGCTCAAAAATTTACTGTAGGATTTCCCTGTCCACCCTATAGCGCTCCACTATCTCCAGCTCATGTAGCCCCGGGTAGGTTACCCTGGGTCTGTACACTCTTCTCCTTCTCCTCGCTGTGGGCTGGTCATCAGCATTCTTATCCTCACCACCCTCAGCCTCTTCCATATATTGGTGTATGAAAGTGACAGCAGCCTCTATCATTTTGTTAGTTTTGTCGGGTAAAATTTCCCCGTCTGTGTACACCGGTGGTGTAGAGTTTGTGGAAAAAACAGAGTGAAAGCTGTTTGCATAGTTTATAGTAGTGTGCTGGGCTGCTGCCTGTGTAATTGGTTGATTCTGATAAATTTCATCTGCAAGCTATGCTAGTTCTCCTTGATTGCCTTCCTACTGCTGTTTTCTCTTCCCATTGCCCTCCCATTTAAACCCTGAGATAAAGCACACATACCCAGTGCTCAGATGTGAACAGAGCTGCTATTTCCTGTGTTTTTTTTTTTTTAAACCCAGTGCGCAGCATGCACACCTGTTTAGGCAATGTAAACACTGATAGGCAGCCTCAGACACACCCCCTTCCTTTGCTGTGCTTAGCTAAGGGCAAACATGGGCCACAGAGCTTCAGTAATCTTACAGCATGCATGACACTCCCTCTTATGAGGTCATCTACCTCTTATCCTTATACCATGGTATTGCTGCACCTACATGGTTGGGTGCAAGCTAACACTAAGGGGAAATCTGTTATTTAGTATCATTCCCCTCATTTGCATAAATCTGACTGCTTATGCATGGTTACAAAACTGCCACTCATCCTTCCCCCTTAGCAACCACTATTCCATGGTATTGTTGTCTTATGCATGCCATTGACTATTATGGCAGAATGCTGATTTGGGTTTAAAAGTTTATTTCAAAATGTTTTCCTTATTTTTTTGGCCAATTCCATTTGCACCAAAAAAAAAAAAAAAAAAAAAAGTTATTTTTTTTAATTTTTCAACTATTTCTCATGCCAGTGACCATATATTTGGCCATTGGCATGCCTACTACATTGAATACATGCTTTCTTTCAAGCTGCTATTCCTCCATTTTGTAATTTACAGAAATGTATTCTGTTAGCAACCAAATACATTTCTGCAGGTTACACTATTCCTGCACAGATGCCTGCCTGCTTCCTGGATCGCTAATTCACCTCATTTGCATGGTTTTCACCAGCAAATGGAGTAATTAGCATACAGGAGCTGTGTCCATGCAGGAATAGTGTAGGAGCATTCGTGCACTTCCCAGGAGCTGGTTCCTGGATCGCTCGTCTGTTTGAGTGCAGCAGCTCTTGCACTATTCCTGCATGCCATGCAGAGCTTGATGAATCCCTGGGCAAGAAAACCTCACAGTCCTGCATTTTCATTATTATTCCCTGATATTTGTTGCCACTAAAAATTGTGCGTGTGTGTGTGTGTGTGTGTGTGTGTGTGCGTGTTTGGTTCCTCATTTGCACACATTTTGGAAAATTACACTTTTGACTGGCAGTGTTTTGAAGCAGTGAACAAGAGTCCACTGCTCAAGGTGCAAACTGAGAAATTTAATTTACATGCCATCAGTTGCACTTTTAGAGTGGTACAGGTGTGTTTTGCTACAGCACTCTGAACAGTAGTAGGAGAAGACATTTAATGTTTTACCTAAGTATCACTGTAACACACTGTGTAAATGTAATGAGGTGAAATAAATAGAAAAGTAGGTGGAGGATTTGAATCTAGTTTGAAGCCACATGCTGCTTTCCATGTTTGCAGCAGATGTGAAAATGCAGCTTGGTTTTGTTTTGTGGAATATAAATTATTATATATGTTTTTAGCCTGTGTAATTTACACACTGCTAGCAGAGTGCAAATAGGACTGACAGGTGAAGGAAAGAGTGAACAATTTAATTTCTGCAATCTCCTTAGAGCAAGCAGTTTTGTCATTGCTGTGCAATATAACTAATGAGTGAGTGATGTGCACATGACATATACCTCTTTCTGTGTCACAGGCTGTAAATGCCATGACTTTTGACTGATAGAGTCGTTCAGGGGGTTCAAATCCATACTATGTGAAAGGAATATGGAAATGATTTATCAGGATCTAGGATTTACTTTTATCTGTGCTTCATATACTGTTTTTTTCTGTTCCTTGCCTTTTGCATGCAAAGGTCATGGTCAGCTGTCTGTCAGGTGACAGGATACACCATATCACACATGAACTCAAGTCTCTCAAAAACAGGTATTGTTATGACTCCGTCATAGTCCATGTTGTTGTGAACAATTTGAGATGTACCTCTCTGAACATGACTGAGCTTTCAGAATATGTGTCTCAGGCAGGTATGTCCCTATCCTTAAGCAGCATTTTACCTTCACCTAGGATGATGCCTCAATACAAACAGAAAATGATTGACTTCAATAATTGGCTTAGCTTCTGCTGTCATTTTAAGGGTATCCACTGTCTGTCAGCCTGCGATGACATGATCAACAGACCTTGATGCTTTGCCAAAGATGGTCTTCATCTGTCACCCCTGGGATTTCAGCTACTGGCTAAGACTCTTGCCATCCCCATAGTGCCTTTTTTAGGCAGTGTCTAAAGGACAAAATTCCTAATGTAAAAACTCCATCTAAAAACATCCTCAAGGTTATGCTGCTAAATGCTATGGGTCTAAGCATGAAACTGCACTTACTGGAAGCTGCCATCACCTTGGAAGATGCAGACATTTGTTCAGTCACGGAGACCTGGTTCAAGGCTGTGGAGAGCACCCCAGCCATAACAGATTACACCTCCTTCCACCTATTCAGACCTCAAACTGAAGGTGTGAAAGCTAAAGGATGTGGTTATCAATATTCATTAAAGATGAATACACCTCAAGATTTGTTAAATACTATGGTTCCCTGGATATACTTCAGGTGCAATTAACTATTGGTAGGACACCTATTCAAGTCATTGCCAGCTACAGGACCACATCCATGAATCAGGATACCAACTCTGCCTATTTGGATCTACTTGAGTCTATCAAGATACATCTGCACACCATGGTTTTGGGTGACTTTAACTACCCATCCAGTGAGTGGGTAAATTATTCATGCTCAAACTCACTTGTCCAAAGGTTCCTTGACTTAGTTAACTCCAGTGCCCTGGACCAACTGGTTAACAGCCCCACAAGGGGTGCCAACATCCTGGATCTTGTGCTTACAACATCCTGGATCTTGTGCTTACCAATATGGTGGACCACTGTAGCACCCCCATTGTGAGGTCCTCCCTGGTGAGATCTGATCACAAATTGGTCTCATTCAAAGTAACTATCACACCTGACCCCCCCCCCCAGCAGCAACTAAACTAAAAAAACTTCTCCAAAGCAGATTATAACATTTTATGGGATGGTATAAATAGCTTCACTGCACCTCCTCCCTCAGATGGAACTAGCAACTATGTTGAGTTCTACACCAGTGCTTTAAATGAACACCTGAATACCTGCATTGACTTGGTTGTGCCTGAGAGGTTCAAAACAAGCTCCTCAAGGAAAAACAAACCTGTCTGGTGGACAACTGCTATTAACAGACTTTACAATAAGAGGAAGAAATTACTGTCTAAGAGTAAGAGGGAATGAGCCCTTCTAAACTGGAAACACTCCCTCCTCAGCTTAAACAAGCAAATAAGATTTCTTGTAAAGTCCTCCAAAGCAAACTATGAGTCCAAATTAGCTTCCCCAACAAAGGACAATCCAAAGCCATTCTATAGTTACATCCGTAACCTAAAAGGAAAGGCCCAGATTTGTGATGAACTGGTAGTTAATTATACCACATATATGCAGCATGTGGACATAGCTAAGCTGTTGGCTGACCTTCACTCTCCTGTCCCCTCCACAAGTACCCCATTACATCCCTACCACCTGTCCTCTAACTTGTATCTCTAATGAGCAGGTTGTAAATACCCTCTCTAAGGCCAAAAACACAGCATATATGGGACCTGATAACATCCCAAGCTGTGACCTACATGGCCTCCAACATGAATTAGCAACCCCATTGGGTACTCTTTTCAATCCTAGTCTAAGCACCAGCTTTGTACCAGCTGAATGGAAACTAGCCACCATTATTCCCTTGCACAAAGGTGGTGCTTCCACTGACTCTGGAAACTATAGACCTATTAGCGTAACTAGTCTTATCTGCAAGGTTATGGAACAAATCATCATGGACCTTATAAACAAAGATATAGGTAATCTCCAAACATTTGACCCTACTCAGTTTGGATTTGTCAAAGGGAGATCATGCCTGTTAAACCTGGTGGACTTCTTTGAGACAATCACCAAGGCCCTGGATGAAAAGAAATCTGTGCATACAGCCTACCTGGACTTAGCCAAAGTGTTTGACACAATCCCCCACTCAGGCATCATTGACAAACTCACCCAGCTAGGCATCAACCATTATATCATTAGATGAGTCGCTAACTGGTTCACTGATAGAACTCATATAGTCAAAATAGGGGAATCCACTTCCAACAGAAGACCTGTAACCAGTGGTGTTCCACAGAGATCAGTCTTCGGACCTGCACTGTTTGGAATCTATTCTGAAGCACAATCAAAAACTAAAGGTCTGTGGCAGACAAATTTTGCTGATTACTGTTAACTGGGAGTAGTCATAGAATCCCCAGATTATGTTAGTACCCTACAAGATGGTCTTACACAAACAAATGGTTGGTACCAAAGTCATGGCCTTAAACTCCATGCAAAAAAATATATTATCATTCCTTTCAGTAAAAGCGATGTTCCTGCTAACTACCACATCAATAGCAATACTTAGGTATGCACTCAGTGGTGAGAGACCTGGGCACACAGGTTGACAGCAAACTTGACTTTGACCACCATGTCTCTACAATGGTATAAAGGGCATTCTATATTGCTTATCTCATAAGTAAGGGCTTTGCCTGCAGAAAAAATAAAGTTATAACCTCCCTGTACTCTTCCCTCATCAGGCCAATATTTCAGTAGAATGCCCCTTTTGGTATTTACCTTTCCAAGCACCTGCAGCAATTGGAGAAACCACAAAGGTTCCTCACAAGGAAAATTCAAGGTCTTCAGTATCTGTCCTATGGGGATCATCAGAAATCACTGTCACTTTATTCTGTTTCATACAAACTACTCAGAGGTGATCTCTGCCTTGCATGCAAGGCAATCTCTGACCCTGCTTTATTGGAAATCCTGCATATCCATAAGTCAAATGGTACATGGATTATTCACTCTAAAGACTTTGACCTGGTATGTGATATTAATAAAACCTACTGGAAGGACAAATTTGTCTCCCAGAGGTTGCAATACCTTTGGAACAGACTCCCACTTCATGTCAAATAGAGTACCTTTTTGGCCCTCTTCAAACACAATTTGGATGGTTGAATGGGTGATTTTAAATTCAACCTGGGGGTTCCACCTGTGTCCTTCTTGGACAGGAACAATAGGTGCTGATTGTAGAAATAAGGGTAAGAACTTGGCTAGGTTTGTAAGGGCCCTAGGACCATTAGCCTAGTAACTTCCTATGATCCTATGCACTTGCTTGCTGCTGAGTGGTGCACAATCTAGCTCACCTGCTTAAGGAAAAAAAGTGAAAATTTTATTTGGACAGCAGTCTATTAAGGAAACAGACTTGCAGAGGCAAGGGTGTGAGCACTCTGGACAGTACTGAGTGAAAAACACCCACCAGCTATGCACTTGATTCCATGGCACAAGGTGTAAGCACACTGACTTTAGAGGCAGAACATAGGTGATTCAGGGCTCAAATCCAGATGCTACTAGTTTTTAGAAAGGGTGTCAGAATTCAAATTCTAACAACACTTTGATTAGGAAGGTAACACTACATACAAATGGCTATCATAATTATAGTTATATCTCATTTATGCTTGATAACTAAATTTTTCTAGGTAGCATGTCGAATTAAATATTTAGGTATGAAATAGCTGAATGTGTTTGTATTATTTAAGCAGTATTAGTAGTGTAGCTAAGTCAGGGATAATGAGTCAATCACTTCAGGAGCTGTGTTGTCCAGGGCACAACTCGCTGATGAAAAGCAAAAAAAAAAATGTTTTTAGTCAAAAAGCTTTTTCCCCCCTTTTATAGAAACAGCAATGCGTATGTCCTAAGTGAATGTCCAGGATGCCCTATGTGCCTTCTGCACATGCTTACAATATTTTGCTTTGGCACTACCCTCAAAACACCTCTGATTAGCTGCACAGTGCAAGAAAGATAGTGTAATGGCTGTTAAGGTTGGGAACCACAGTAAGCTTAAGGGATGTAGTGTTTTCAAAACCAAAAATGCTTCCTCTGGAAACATTTTATGCATGAGTAAAGATAATACAGAAGAAAAAAACAACAAATCTCTGAAGTAAGTAGGGTTACTTACTGGTTCATTTTGGTGCTTGTACATACTTGTACAGACTGTAGTAGCAAACCACAAAATCCAACTCGCAAACCCAAAGCCACGTAGCTCGAACAGAGAACGGGAGACAGATGTCGAACTGACAATAAATTTATTCCAACAATAAAAAGACCAGTTTGTCACAAATAGATAACAAAGTATAAAATCCAGGTTAAGCGCTTTCATCTGACTGTTTCAGACTTCCTCAGAACCAATGAAAACCTAAAGATAGGTTCATTTATACCAAAACTTTGGCGCCAAAACTGTCAATTACAAAATGTTGAAATACATACCATAATAAAATAAATGTATCATAAACTAAACCTCTAAGAGCTGCTTAGTATAGATAGATATAAAATGATATATATAAAAAAATGTGACAAATATTATAAAATAAAATAAAATATAATATAATCTTAACATAAAACATCCAAACACATTTTAAAAATACTATAAAAATCACTTACACATGTTCATAATATTCAAATACTTTGTATATGTCTATGAGAATTATAATGTATGAAATATATTAATTATAAATTATTATTATATTATTTAAAACCTTTTTCATAAACTATAGGGGCACTGCCTGCTCTTATCTCATAATTAAAAAAGGTTTTAAACTGATATATTCATTGATGCCTGGGGGGCTAGTAGCATCAAGAATAATCTGCCACTTACTTTCTAATAAACTTAGATATACTTTCCAATTGCCAATATCAAGTATTGATTCTACCCTATCAAAAATTGTGAACTTAAAAGTATGTTCTTTACCCTTGTCAATTATATGCTCTAAGTGCATTTTTGGTATCACCTTTGTCCACTTTATACATATGTTCGTAAATGCGGGTTTTTAATTTTCTCTCGGCCTTCCCTACGTAATAAGCTGAGCAGCTGGTACATGTAGCAAGATATACCACCCTCTGCGTATTACAATTACCTGCTGTACATCTACACTTACTTTTCATGCCATTATTGAGATGAATCATTTTACTCTCATTTATATATTTACATTGTCGGCAAGAACCACATTTACTCATACCATATTTTACATTATCCTTATTCTTTGTATATGATCCTCTTTCCAATATCTTTTTGATATTGTTAGATGTTTTTAGTACTACTACTGGGTGGTTCCCCACCATTGAACCAATCGTCTCTGTGTTGGTTAAAATGTCCCAATGTTTACGTAAAATCTCTTTTACTATATTAGTGTATGCGTTAAACGTGATAACGCATACCTTCCTATTCTCTTGTTTGTTAATTTCCTTGTTTGGTCTGGCCTGCCCTAAAAGTGGGAGATACTTATTACCCCATTGATTTTTGACGTACTCAATTACATCATCCAGCATTCTTTTGGAGTAATCACGATCAATGAACATCTTATATATAAAATCCAATTCATTAACCATATCTTTTCTTGTTGATGACATCCGGGCTGCACGTATACATTGTTCCTTCACAACATTCTTAAAAATATGTGGGGGATGGTTGCTTCCAAAATGAATGTAATCATTAGAAAATGTAGGTTTTCTATATAATCTGGAAGAAAATCCACATACTTCATTAGTAATATAGGTGTCTAAATATGGTATCCCTTTTTTACTAGTTTGAAAAGTAAATTGCAAAAACTCTGTCGTGTTGTTTATATATGTAATAAATTCGGGTATAATGTCACTCGGTCCATTCCAAATAATAAATAAATCATCCAGAAATCTGGAGTAGAGTGATATATGTTTATAATATTCACTAGTGAATACAAAGTTATGTTCCCACTCTAGCATAACCATATTAGCAAATATGGGTGCACAAGATGCACCCATAGCTACCCCTCTGGTTTGTCTGAAATATTCACCTAGATATTGGATATAATTGTGATCCAGGACTAAACTCATCATATCGACTATGAGGTTAATCTTTTCCCAAGTTAATCCAGAAAATTTTTGCATACTATTGCTGAAATATTCTAGTCCAATAGTATTCGGTATGCATGAAAACAAATCCTTAACATCAATAGTAATCAGAGTTATATCCTCTCTCCAAATATCCGGTGTCAATTTACTTAGGAAGTCCCAAGAGTCTTTAATCATATGTGGGACATTAGTATATATATGCTTGGTCCAATGGTCGATTACCACCCCAATATTGAAAGTTTTTGATTGGGATCCAGAAATAATAGGTCTAAATGGGGGTTTGTTCATACATTTGTGCACTTTGGGTATACCGACAATATTGGCCATCTTGGGGTATTCAATTCTGATGAAATTGTACGTATCGTTGGTGATACAGTTATCTAACAAATACTCCTCAATGACCAAATCGATCCTATGGTATCCAATGTGAATTTGGTTAAGGGACACTTCCTCATAGTTGCCTGAATGAAATAAGATCTCATGTATCTCATTTTGATACTGGAGGGTATCAAAAATAACTATTCCTCCCCCCTTATCAGGCTTCATGATACTGATGTTTTTGTTCATGATGATACTATCTAAGGTATGTCTCTCTTCCTTAGTTAGATTGTCATGAAAAACATCAAGATGGCTGTTGTTCTTTTTAATGTTGTAATTTAATTCGTAAATATCCCTACATACCACTTTCTCAAATGCATTTATCAAACAAGAAAAGATATGGTTAATGAATTGGATTTTATATATAAGATGTTCATTGATCGTGATTACCCCAAAAGAATGCTGGATGATGTAATTGAGTACGTCAAAAATCAATGGGGTAATAAGTATCTCCCACTTTTAGGGCAGGCCAGACCAAACAAGGAAATTAACAAACAAGAGAATAGGAAGGTATGCGTTATCACGTTTAACGCATACACTAATATAGTAAAAGAGATTTTACGTAAACATTGGGACATTTTAACCAACACAGAGACGGTTGGTTCAATGGTGGGGAACCACCCAGTAGTAGTACTAAAAACATCTAACAATATCAAAAAGATATTGGAAAGAGGATCATATACAAAGAATAAGGATAATGTAAAATATGGTATGAGTAAATGTGGTTCCTGCCGACAATGTAAATATATAAATGAGAGTAAAATGATTCATCTCAATAATGGCATGAAAAGTAAGTGTAGATGTGCAGCAGGTAATTGTAAAACGCAGAGGGTGGTATATCTTGCTACATGCACCAGCTGCTCAGCTTATTACGTAGGGAAGACCGAGAGAAAATTAAAAACCCGCATTTACGAACATATGCATAAAGTGGACAAAGGTGATACCAAAAATGCACTTAGCAAGCATGTAATTGACAAGGGTAAAGAACATACTTTTAAGTTCACAATTTTAGATAGGGTAGAATCAATACTTGATATTGGCAATTGGAAAGTATATCTAAGTTTATTAGAAAGTAAGTGGCAGATTATTCTTGATGCTACTAGGCCCCCAGGCATCAATGAATATATCAGTTTAAAACCTTTTTTAATTATGAGATAAGAGCAGGCAGTGCCCCTATAGTTTATGAAAAAGGTTTTAAATAATATAATAATAATTTATAATTAATATATTTCATACATTATAATTCTCATAGACATATACAAAGTATTTGAATATTATGAACATGTGTAAGTGATTTTTAAAGTATTTTTAAAATGTGTTTGGATGTTTTATGTTAAGATTATATTATATTTTATTTTATTTTATAATATTTGTCACATTTTTTTATATATATCATTTTATATCTATCTATACTAAGCAGCTCTTAGAGGTTTAGTTTATGATACATTTATTTTATTATGGTATGTATTTCAACATTTTGTAATTGACAGTTTTGGCGCCAAAGTTTTGGTATAAATGAACCTATCTTTAGGTTTTCATTGGTTCTGAGGAAGTCTGAAACAGTCAGATGAAAGCGCTTAACCTGGATTTTATACTTTGTTATCTATTTGTGACAAACTGGTCTTTTTATTGTTGGAATAAATTTATTGTCAGTTCGACATCTGTCTCCCGTTCTCTGTTTGAGCTACGTGGCTTTGGGTTTGCAAGTTGGATACTTGTACAGACTACTGAAGGAGTTGGTGGGAAAGATTCATTCTCATGCTAGCGCATACTTAGACAATCCACTGAAGGGTGGTTGGGGGTAAATGATTCATTCTGGCATTTGTGCATACTTGGACAAACTGGTGAAGGTGTCTTTGGGGGGAAAATGTTTCATTTGGATGCTTGTACATACATAAGTAAACTGCTGAAGGGGACTTTGGGAGGAAATGTTTCATTTTGGTGGCTGAGCATACTTAGACAAACTGCTGAAGAGGCCTTTGGGGGAAATGTTTCATTTTGGTGCTTGTGCATTCATGGACAAACTGCTGAAGGGATCTCTGGGGTAAATGATTAATCTGGTGAAGTTTGAATGCTTCAGCATACTTGGACAAACTGATGAAGGTGTTGATGAGACAAATGTTTCATTTTGGTGATTGAGCATACATGGGCAAACTGCTGAAGGGATAGATGGGGGAAAATGTTTAATTTTAATGTCAGTGAAATGTTTGTGCATGCATGGACAAACTACTAAAGGGATCACCAGGACATTCAGAGAAAGAAAGCAAACAATACGGCTACACTGTTTGATAGGCAGCAATGCAGCAAAACCAAGTATAATTTTAATGCAAATTGTTCTTGATTTTAAAACAAGGATATAGTAAATGCTTCCAGTATGACTCACTGAAGACTAATCCTGTGATGATCAGGTTTACTGAAATGTAAGTGTTTTTTTTGGGTGATGGGGGTGTCAGGCTCCCATGCATCCCCAATGTGAGGAGAAGCCACACACACTCACCAAATTTACATTACTAGTCTCTTCTTGGTCATTGAAAAAAAAAACATATATCTCTGTCTCTCATGAAAGCATTGTCAGGGAGGCATACCTCTCAACCTCTTAATACAGGAAATCTGGTCAAAGCCTAAAATAATGGGGTCAAAGGGCTAAAAGTAGGGACAGGTTTTAAATATTGCTCTTATAAAGTGTACACTTAGAAGGTTGCTGGAATAACAGGGTTTTGTTTAGTATGCATTTTCTGAAGGAAATGAACCCCCAGATTCTGTAAGCCCTGCATGGCGTGCAAGATGAGTGCAGTAGCTCCAGCAAGCAATATGTCTGCCGTGCAATCCAGGAATAACCTGTAGGGTTGTGCATGAGTGCTCCTGCACTTGTCCTACATGGACTCAGCCCCTGTATGCAAATTACCCGATTTGCAGGAGAAACCCATGCAAATTAGGTGAATTTGCGATCCAGGAATCTGGAAACTGGCCGTGCATGGCTAGTGTAATCTGCAGAAATGTACACCGCCAGTAATGGAGTACATTTCTGCAAATTACAAAACGGAGCCATGACAGCTCCAAATAAAGGGTGAATATCATGCAGAAAGCATGCCAATGGCCAACTATAAGGCCATTGGCCATAGGCATGGAAAACATTTGCAAAATTAAAAGAATCAACTTTTATTTTTTCTTAGCTGATCTCGACTGTTTAAGCGCAGGACAGCGTCGTGCAAATGGGATCATACGGAAAATAAAAAAAATAACATAAAATAAGTATTCTAACCAAAATCACTATTTTGCCATTATATGCAATGGCAGGCAAAAGACAACATGGCCGGTGAATAGTGGTTGCTAAGGGGGGAGGCTAAGTGTGGGACATGCAACTATGCATTAGCAGGCAATCCTATGTAAATGAGAGGAATGATACTGAATCTCAGATTTTCTCTGACTGCTAGTCAGCACCCAACAGTGTAAGAGCAGGAATAGATTGGTGCAAGCCTAGGAGTTAGCTGACATCATAGGGGTGTGTGTCAGGCATACTGTAAGCAGATTGGAGGCCTGTGGCTCTGGTCTGCTCCTAGCTTAGCAGAGCTAAGCAAGGGCATGTGTCTAAGGCTGCCTAGCACTTTTTACATTGCCTAAGTGGGTGTCCACACTATGCACCGGGTTTTAAAGGGGAAAAAAAGTAAACAAGGAAACAGCAGCTGTGTGCACATTTGAGCACTGTGTTTGCTCGGCGTGCTCCTGGGCTTAAATAGGAAGGCAATGGGAAGGGACAACAGCAGTAGGAAGGTAATTTTGGAGAACTAGCATAGCTGGCAGGTGAAATGTATCAGAATCAGCCAATTACACAGGCAGCAGACCAGCCCAGCCCAGAACACTGCTATAAACTATGCAAACACCTTTCCCTCTGTTTTTTCCCATACTCTGTACCACCGGTGTATACAAGCGGGAAAATTTTAACAAACAAAACAAAAAAATGATAGGGGCTGCAATAGCTATCATACAACAACATGTGGAAGAGGCTGAGGGTGGTGAGGATGTGAATGCTGTCGACCAACCCACAGTGAGGAGATGGAGAAGAGTGTACAGACCCAGGGTAACCTACCAGGGGCTGCATGAGCTGGAGATAGTGGAGTGCTATAGGGTGGACAGAGACCTCTTATAGCAAATTGTTGAGTTGTGCCAGCCATGCCTTACACACAGAACTAACAGAGGGGAACCCATCTCAGTGGATACCAAGGTATGTGTAGGCCTAATAATACTAGCTACAGGTACCTTCCAAAGGTGAACTGGGGATATGATGGGGATCTCACATGCATCAGCATCCAGGGTACTCCACCAGTTCCTGGATGCCATGTCAGCACATGCCGGTGAGCACATATATTTCGACAACACCCGTGAGGTGTTGCCAGCAATATGCAACTGTTCCACAAAATAGCAGAATACCATGAGGTAGTGGGTGCTATAGACTGCATGCAAATACACATCAAAGCACCACACAGTGAGCAGGGTAGGGTCTACATCAACCGCAAGGGCTTCCCCTCCTACAACTGCCAAATCGTGTGAAATTCCCAGGGCATAATAATGAATGTGGGTGCTGGCTGTCCTGGAAGCTATCATGATGCCCACATCTGGCGTCTGACACAACTGTACCAGAGATTTTCCAATGGGGACATCCCTTATGTTCACCGAGTGGGGGATACTGGTTACACACTGGAGCTGTGCCTGATGACACCCACCGGAAATAAGCACATAGCCGAACAGGAACCCCATAATGAGACACATGCACAATCCAGAATTATAATAGAGCATATGTTTGGAATGCTCAAGTCATGGTTCTGGTGCCTGGACACATCCAGCGGAGCCTTGCAGTACTTATCAGCTACATGTACCCAAATTGTCATCGTATGTGCCATGCTACACAATATGATCCTAAGGAAACAGCTGCAGCAGGAACAGCATGGGGCAGGGCCACACAGCCCCCCACCATTGCCAAGGCCTGCACAGGCACAGAGTGACTCAGAGGAGGAACAACCTGAGAATGACCCAATAGGCAGAAGGAGGCATGCCCAGTATGTCCTGGCCTTGGCAAAGAGGCAACACATAGCACACACACTAACACAGGAGGGACTCAGGGAATGACACCTCTCTCTGATTTGAACATAGAGTAAATGGGGTGCTAAACATGACACTACCTGTACTCAACCATGTGTAGGGAGTGTACTATGTGCATCCAACATAGGCAGCCTCCAGCACCACCCTCAATACTGGCACATGCACAAGGTAAGTCACTCAACCTACTTATTGCCAAATGGAGTAGTATGTGTTGTTACCTGTATCTATGGTATGGATGTGAGCATGCAAGGGAATCGGGTGGCTGAATGGTATGCCAGCAGATAATAGTGGCACCATGTGATTGGTAACAATTTCTGGTGTCACCATAGTAGCCAGTACTACACAGGGTGACAAAATCCACTGCAGAAAATGTGCTGGTCGTCATGTGTGTCCATATGACTCACACATGCCAGTCAGAGAGGTTCAAATACCCAGCAACAGTCTCAGCCAGCAGGACAGGTGTAGACAAACAAAAACAAAGGCTGCGCTATGGTGTCTGAATGATGCCTATGGGTAAATCCCCCCCCAGGCCTACATAGACCGATTACATCAGGTCAGGCAGTGGGATGTTAGTTCTGAAGTGTAGGAAGTCAGAAACTAATATGTTGGTCAATCAGACCTACATATTAGGAAGTCAGAAACTAATATGTAGGTTAATCAGACCTAAGACCTGTAGTACACTGATATGCCTCTAGTCAGCAAGATAGGTTAGAATACAGAATGAATTGGAGTACCTGACATACCAGCACAGTCATAGCAAATGTGTACAAGTGTCAGGTGCCCCCCCCCATCCTATGTAGAAATGTAGAAAAAGGCAAGTGTGCCCCCCCCAAATCTGGTGTAGAAATGTAGAAACAATCAGGTGTGCCCCTCCAATCCTATGTAGAAATGTAGTAACAGTCAGGTGTGCCCCCCACTCCTATGTAGATATGTAGAAACAGTCAGGTGTGCCCCTTCCCCCAATCCAGCATAGAAATGTAGTAACAGTCAGGTGTGCCCCCTCACAACCTCTGTGTAGAAATCTAGAAATAGACAGGTGTGCCCCCTCCCCAATCCTGCATAGAAATATAGTAACAGTCAGGTGTGCCCTCCTCCCCCAGTCCTGTGTAAAAATGTATGAACAGTCAGGTGTGCTCCCCCCAACCCTACTTATAAATGTAGTAACATTCAGATGTGCCTCCCAAACATATTTAGAAATGTAGTGACAGTCTGGTGTTCCCACCCCCAATACGATGTACACACGTCATAACAGTCAGGTGTGCCCCCACAATCCTACGTAGAAATGTAGTAACATGTAAGTGTAGGTATAATACCAGTGGAGCACAGATACCCAGAGGTGGCCAAGGTAGCAGAATAGATTGTAGCATTTGCACAATATGCAGATATGTGTAAGCTAGGTTGGTCTGTGATTCATTTTGTATGAGAGTGGTCAGTATGTATGTATGTTGAGGTAAGACCTGGTAGCCATCGCCCACTACTGCTGATGACAGGAGCAAGTCATCACAACTGCAGTGCCAAAGACAATTCACACAAGTATAACACATGCTAGCAGTAAGCCATTGTAAATGTATGGTGGCAATATGTGTCACCATCTGAAAGACTGACATGGCATGGCTGTTGGGCTAGATATACAAGCAGTACACAGGGGAATGTACCCCAAACATACAGTATATATTGTGTAACTGTGAAATGGACACCCCCTTGGAATTGTACATACAGGTATGCATCACAATATCTGGTCCTGTAGTAGGGGATACCAATGTTGTCTGCCCGAACACTTGCAGCTCACAAAGGAGGTAGGACTGATGTATTGGTAAACAGCTGATGTACCTGCACATGCCAGCATAACTGAAATGCCCCATGCATATCTGTGTGTCAGATGCAAGTAGCGTCCATAGCACACATGCACATAGCTCACCCAAACACCATCCACAGGAACCTCTCTGGTCGTATCCCTGCTGTGGGGAATGGGTATAATATGACCACACCTGTATATAGCAATAGAGAATGAATGCACCATGCAGTGCAGGTGTCCCATGCAGGTGTGTCCCTAGCCATTAGTAGCACCCTGCCAGCATCCACACCACCTGATCAAGACTGATCTACCTACCCCATCACCCCTGGGGACTATACTGTATGGCGATCTGAGACTGTAGGACTGACAGAATGCAAAGGCCTGCACATCTGGCCTGCATCAACACAAAATGGCCCACAGGCCTCTGCCAAAGGCCTGTGTCTCACACATACTACCAATGCATGTTATGTCATGGACACACAAATAACAACATAACACACTCCACATAAGCCATATGCAAAGCCATGTGGACAAACCACAGTAACATGTCCACCATGTCCCACTGCATGAACTGTGGACCAACACAACAACACAGCTGTGATGTGGTGATAACCTTAGGGAAAGTATCAGAGAATGTATGCATAAAGTGTTTAAGAGGATAGCATAACAGAGGGGATGTGGGAGCATGGGCAGCATGGAATGTGCAAGGTCCAACACAATGCTGTATGCACACACTATCACTGGCTGAAAACACATAAATGGGTGGCTACATACCTGCCCATACACCACAATAGAGGTAATGTCCTGACCCATAGCCCCTGCCTCTGGGTAACCTGCGTGAATCTGTACAGCTGTGAGGTATTGCCACAGTAAGATAAGGCCATACTGTCATGTCAATGGATGTACAAGTATGGGATCCTCTGCCAGCACTGTATCAAGGTGCTGAACCAGATACACAGACCCAGCAGCGTGTGTCTGCAGCTCCCCCTCCAGAATGGCATAACTTACCATGAATATGTAGGCATCTGCCTACAATACCGGACACAGTTGCAGTCACCCTTGTCCCGCAAGACATCACTGTGAGCAAGAATGTATACCTGACAGTACATGAGTCAGAAAACATCACAGTGTATAACAGGACACGTCTGAATATCTCTGCTAACAGCAGTACCATGTAGCTGAAGCAGCACAGATGCAATCACCTACAGTACACACTATTCCCTGCACAGTTTGTCCCCGTATTGCCAAATGATCAATGGATACCCTGTAGAAACAGTTTGCTACCTGTAGATGTACAACATAAAGGTCTGCACTGGAGTATAAACTACCTGGAATCGATCCACACATTCAATACAGAAGGACATACTGGGCATGCTCGCACACTTAAACAAATGAAGCCCATGTGTGCAAACAACAGTGGACCATACATATCTGGCAGTTGCAGATTTTAGTGCATAAACTCCTCAGTATGCACCAGTCATGCTTTTTACACACACAGTGGATAGGAATTCATACATATATCCAAGGACAACACACTATAATAAGCCAAAAGTAGATATGCATAGATGTGTGGAAGAGAGTGACTGTGACAAGGAGCCATCCATTATGAGGCCTGTCCCACCCAGCACACAGACAAATGGCTACAACCACATGAGGTGTAAATGTCACTGACTGTAGACATTAGCCACCGGTATATGTAAACATTACAGACTATGTGGTGCAAGTGCTAGCTGTGCAACATGACTGTACAAGGAAGTAGTCATCTAGCAGCTGTATACACATACCTGCAGAATATAACCCTGTGTGTGCCAACATGTGGTGTGCTAACCTCTAGATGAATGGGTTATGGCCCATGCACACACACTGACCTCCCCATAGGCCTACTATGGCAAGCCTGCTGAGGTTATCCACTTTAAAATACACCTTTGGGAAAGGTGAAGCCCAGTAATCTCCATGGTGCATCCTATGACTGTGTTCTGCTGTAGTGTGATAAAGTAGTTAGGGAGGAGTTCTATTCCCAGACATGGTAACTATGTGTGTGTGTGTGTGTGTGTGTGTGTGTGTGTGTGTGTGTGTGTGTGTGTGTGTGTGTGGGTGTGTGTGTGTGTGTATCTGTTTGTGTAGAGAGCAATGCTTTTTAGGCTAGTCACACTCACTACAATTCAGTTGCCCTACTTTGGCAAGGCTGCTGATGTAATTCACTGTGAAATACACCTTTGGGAAAAGTGTAGACCAGTAATCGCTGTGGTGTATCCTATAAATGCATACTGCTGTAGTGTGCTAAATTAGTTTAGTAGGAGTTCTAATGTCAGACATGGAAACTGTGTGTGTATGTGTGTGTGTGTCTCTTCATAGATCACATTGATTTTTAGGCTAGTCACACTCAATATAATTCAAACGCCCTACTTTGGCAATGCTGCTGATGTTATTCACTGTGAAATACACCTTTGGGAAAAATGTAGCCCACTAATCTCCATAGCGCCTCCTATAACTGTGTACTGCTATAATGTGATAAACTAGTTAGAAAGGAGTTCTAATCCCAGACATGGCAAATGTGTTTTTGTGTGTCTCTGTGTGTGTAGAGAGCAATGCCTTTTAGGCTAGTCACACTCACTAGATTTCAAATGCCCTATTTTGGCAAGTCTGCTGATGTCATTCACTGTGAAATACACCTTTGGGAAAGGTGTAGCCCAATAATTTCCATGGCGTGTCCTATAACTGCATACTGCTGTAGTGTGATACACTAGTTTGGTAAGAGTTCTAATTCTAGACAGGGTAGCTGTGTGTGTGTGTGTCCCTCTCTGTGTAGGAAACAATGCGTTTATGCTAGTCACACTCACTGCAATTCAAACGCTCTACTTTGGCAAGGCTGTTGATGTCATTCACTGTGAAATACACTTTTGGGCAAGGTGTAGCCCCATACTTTCTGTGGTGTGTCCTACAACTGCATGCTGCTGTAGTGTGATAAACTAGTTAGGTAGGAATTTTAATCCCAGACATGGCAACTGTGTGTTTGTGTGTGTCCCTGTTTGTGTAGGGAGCAATGCATTTTAGGCTAGTCACACTCACTACAATTCAAATGCCCTACCTTGGCAAGGCTGCTGATGTCATTCACTGTGAAATACACCTTTTAGGAAGAGTATAGCCCAGTAATATCTGTGGCATGTCCTATAACTGCATACTGCTGTAGTATGATAAACTAGTAAGGTAGGAATTCTAATCCCAGACATGGCAACTATGTTTGTGTTTGTCTCTCTCTGTGTAGGGAGCAATGCATTTTAGGCTAGTCACACAATTCAAATGCCCTACTTTGGCAAGGCTGCTGATATCATACAATGTGAAATACACCTTTAGAGAAGGAGTACTCCAGTAATCTACATGGCACATCCTATAACAGTGTAATGCTGTAGTATGCTTTAGACTCCTGGTAGGGGTTCTATTCCCACACATGGCAGGTATGGATGTTTGTGTGTGTGCTTCTATGTCTGTGTAGGGATCAATGCTTTTTAGGCTAGTCACACTCACTACAATTCAAATTCCCTACTTTGGCAAGCCTACTGATGTCATTCCCTGTGAAATACACCTTTGGGGAAGGAGTACTCCAGTCATCTCCATGTCATGTCCTATAACTGCGTAGTGCTGTAGTGTAATAAACTACTTAGGTAGAAGTTCTATTCCCAAACATGGTAGGTGTGTGTGTCTGTGTTTGTCTTGCATATCCTGTGTGGAGGTGGCTGTGAGTGTGTAACAAATGGACTCATTGTGAAGTGGGTTTTGCAAATTTCTTATAAGTTAGCAACCCTTGTATTACCTAGGAGCAGGGAACTAATGGCTCTGCTGGACAGAGGCATGGGGAACTAATCTAAGGGGGTGGCAAAAGCCAACACATTCTGGTTAGGCTTATAAATGCCCTTGGGCAGATAGCCTAGTACTTACCTGTGAACCTATGAACCCATGTATCACACACACACACACACACACACACACACACACACTTGCCTAGGCAACAACCACTATATTGGTAGAACCCTGCATATTGCCAACCGATAATAACCATGGTGTGTTTGCAGTGGGCTACAGAGGGCATGGCACCCTGTCCAATAGGCACGTACATGCAGACAGTGCACCTTCCCTATGTTCCCCACTGGACACCTGCATCACCTGTGATGCCATCAGATGTGACCCACAAAGGACATACCATGCCTTAAACACATGCCCTGTATGGACAGATGCCACTGACTCCAGTGAATACCTGTATCATGCTATCAATGTATTAGCAGGGTCAACCTGCTGTCCATTACCAGTTCCTGCCACATGAGGCCAGGACTGGCACATCTGATGATAACAATCTATGTGCACAACTTGGGCCAGACACCCCAGGTACAGTTCCACATGCCACTGTACATGCATATGGGACGTGTGCATATCCCAGACACTGTCCATGTCATGGACAAAGGTCTTGAAACAATGTAGAAATTGCCTCATGTACACAGACAACCCTCTCCTCCTACCACCCAACACTACAACCTGTGAGAGATGCACTTATCTAGCCAAACTGGAGGTAAAGCTCTCTCCAACCAAGACTGAACCTGACAGTCAAGAGGAGAAGGTAAACATTTGCACCACACCACACTCATCACATAGTCTCACTAAATCTACACCACCAAAATCCACACATAGTAACACAAAAACATTTGCGGAGGCTCTCAATAATAATCTGTCTAAGCAACAGAGACCTCCAAAGCAGAAACACAAGCAACCTCCATCCCCCAACACAACCCAAATGACACATAGCCCACACACTCAGTGTGCCACTCAACCACAGCCAATAAGGCAAAACAACGTACCCAACACACTAGTCATAGGTGACTATATTCAGGCACACTGATGTCCCACTCACCAGGCTAAACAAGGAAAAGGTTACTGTCAGCTGCCTGTCAGGTGTCAGGATCCACCACATAACCCACACACTCATCACTCCACAACAAGTACAAATATGACTCTGTCATTGTCTATGTTGGTGTGAATGACCTGAGATGTATCTCCCTGGACTACATGAAAAGAAACATGGAAGAGCTCACCAATCTTGTAGCCCAGGCAGGTATGACCCTAGCCCTGAGTAGCATTCTGCCATCACCCAGAATTATACCTCAGTACAAGGATAAGTGATTGATTTCAACAATTGGCTAAGCTTCTGTTATCATTCTAAGGGGATCTAGTATCTGTCTGCTTGGGATGGCATGGTCGACAGACCATGATGCTTTGCCAGAGATGGCCTGCAACTGTCACCCCTGGGATTCCAGATACTGGCTAAGGCTCTTGCTGCCCCTATAGTGCCTTTCTTAGGCAAGGTTCAAATGACAAATTCACCACCATAACAGGAACTGGCAAGCAAAAACTAAGGGTAATGCTACTTAATGCTAGAAGTCTAAATCTCAAAATGTACTCACTCGAGGCACTCATTAAAATGGAGAACATCGACACCTGTGCAGTGACAGAGACCTAGTTCAAGTCTCCAGAGAGTACCCCTACATTACCAGACTATAATTCATACCACACCGTTTGGCCACCTAACCTGGACAGAAGCACTAAAGGCGGAGGCGTGTCCATATTCATTAAGGATATAAACACCCCCAGGCTAGTTGCTAAGCATAAGGCATCCGAGATTATCCAAGTGCAACTAACTCTGGGCAAGACCGCAATTCAAATTGTAGCTTGCTACAGATCCCCCACCATGCCCCAGGATTCCCACTCCTCATTTTTTAATACACTGGAAAATATTAGGGTACAACCTAACACCCTAATAATGGGCAATTTCAACTACTCCTCCATTCATTGGGAAAACTACTCATGTACCAACTCTTGTGCTCAATGTTCTCTGGAATTTATAAATTCCAACACCTTGGATCAACTTATCCACACCCCCACTAGGGGCAGCAATATCCTAGACCTGGTCATTACCAACATGGGCAACCAGTGTCCCACACCAGAGGCCAATTTTTCATTGGTCAGATCCAACCACAAGCAAATCACCCTAGACATCCACATCCCACCCCCATCCCCCATTAGGGAAGCCACTGTAAAAAAAATTTCTCCAAAGCCAACTTCACACTTCCTAAGACAGAAGTGGCAAACTTCACGACACCCATGCTGATGGACAATAGAGGTACGACTGCTGAATCCTATACATTTGCACTTTGCTACAGATCCCCCACCATACTCCAGGATTCCTACTCCTCTTTTCTTGATGTACTGGAAAATATTAGGGTTCAACCAAACACCCTAATAATGGGCGACTTCAACTACCCCCACCATTAACTGGGAAAAATACTCGTGTACCAACTCCTTGGCTCAACGCTTTCTGGAATTCATACACTCCAATGCCCTGGATCAACTTATCCACACCCTCACCAGGGGCAACAATATCCTAAACCTAGTCATTACCAACTTGAGTGACCGGTGTTCCACACCTGAAGTCTACTCCTTGTTGGTCCGAACCGACCATAAGTTAATCACCCTTGATATCCATATCCTGCCCCCACCCCACATTAAGGAAACCATGGTAAAAAATTTCTCCAAAGCCAACTTCATGCTTCTTAAGACAGAAGTAGTGAACTTCATGACACCCATGCAGATGGACAATATAGTTACAACTGCTGAATCCTACACAAATGCACTCTATAAGCACTTACACGAGTACATTGAGAATGCTGTCCCAAACAGAACCAAGATGCTATCCTCCAAAAAAAACAATCTGGTGGTCCCCTGCCATAAACCAACTGTACAACAGAAGGAATAAACTGTTGTAAAAGAGAATAAAATCCCATGAATGGAAGAGCTCCCTGGTCATCCTCAGTAAAAAGCTGAGATCCCTTATAAGATCCTCCAAAGCTAGCTACAAAAACAAAATCACCACTAATTCTACGGACAACCACAAAGCATTGTATAGCTATGTCAAGAATCTTGATGGCGACACCCAGATCTGTTCTGAGTTACAGCACAACATCATGAACATTACAGAACCAACTGATATTGCCAACATCCTGGCAGATAGGTTCAGTGGTAAAATCTGCACTCTCTAAACACAGCATCCATGGGACTGGACAACATCCCAGGCTCCGTTTTACACAAACTTCAGAACGAACTGGCTCCCCACCTAAGCACCATATTCAATAATAGCCTTACATCTGGCTTTGTGCCCACTGAATGGAGCACAGCAACAGTTATCCCACTCCACAAAGGGGAACCACCACTGATCCAAGGAACTATCGCCCTATTAGCCTGACGAGCCTGGTCTGCAAGGCCATGCAACGTATCATCATGGAACTCATAAACAAAGACATCGGTAACCTACAAACTCTGGATCCCACCCAGTTCAGGTTTGTGAAAGGCAGATCATGCCTCCTGAACCTGATCGACTTCTTTGAGGCAGCCACCAAAGCCGTAGAGGAGGGTAAGGTGGTTACACAGCCTATCTTGACCTCGCCAAGACTTTCAACACCATCCCCCATTCTGGAATTATAGCTAAACTCACTAAACTAGGTATAAATCCCTAGGTCACAAGATGGGTTGCCAACTGGCTCTCTGACAGAACCCACACTGTAAAAGTTGCAAACTCCAAATCTGACCTCAAACCAGTGACAAGTGGAGTACCACAGGGTTCAGTACTGGGACTGCTCCTGTTTGGTATCTACTTCTCTGAAGAACAGGCTAACACAGAAAGCCTCTGGCTAACGAAGTTTGCAGATGATTGCAAACTAGGAGCCATAGTCAAGTCCCCAAATGATGTGGCTATCCTACAGAAGGGCCTCGCTGAGACAGATGCCTGGTGTCAGAGTCATGGCCTCTAGCTCAATGCCAAAAATTGCAGTGTCATCCCCTTTGGTAAAAACTCTGTACCCATGAACTACCACATAGGCAGCAATCTACTTAACACCAAATGTGTGATAAGAGATCTTGGGACCCAGGTGGACAGTAGTCTCTCCTTTGATAGTCACTTCACCACTGTAGTCAGGAAGTCCTTCTATGTGGCACACCACATCAAAAAAGGGTTCTCATGAAGGAAAAAAGAGGTCATTGTTCCCCTCTACTCGACACTCATTAGACCCATTATAGGGTACAACGCCCCTTTTGGAATGTACCTCGCAATCATCTGCGGCAGCTGGAAAGGCCGCAGAAGTACCTCACAAGAGGATTACTGGCCTCAAACAAATGCCGTACACTGACCATCTTAAAAAACTCCAACTTTACTCCATAGCATATTACCTACTCTGAGGTGATTTCTGCCTAACATATAAAGCTATGTCAAACCCAGAGCTGTTGGACATGCTACACCTAAAGAAATCCCAATCCCTCCAAGCTACACACTCTAGGGACCTAAACCTTGTCACCAAAATAAACAGGACATGCTGGAGGGATAGATTCCTGTCCCAGAGACTTCCCATATTCTGGAACAGGCTACCCATCTATGTCAAGCAAAGTTCTTCATTAGAACACTTCAAGAAAAATCTTGATGAGTGGATGGGAAATAAGAAATATAACCTGGGGAACACTTCTGTGTCTCTGCTCAACAGTGGTATGGGAAAATAACTTTAATGGGTGGCGTAAGCCAGGGAACCTTGTTGGCTAGGCTTACGTAGGCCCTTGGGCCAATAGCTTAGTACCTACCTATGAACCTATGAATATACATGGCAAGCAATGCACAGCAATGGCCACACACAATAGTTACCCAGGTGACTGGATGGTCAATACAATACCCACCTGTGTGGGCCAATCCAGACACTTCACCCCTGAGCCACACTGCAGACCATTGTCATGTGGCCTGATGCCAAGGTATACCCATCACCTAGCCTTGTATAGCTCTCTGTGTGTGTGGTGTATGATGCCTATGACCACATTCACACACACTACAGCCCCCTTTGGCATACTGAAGCATGCTGTCTGATGTCAAACACCTCCACATACCCTTTGCCCACATAACCTCTGGATAACCCCTGTGGTGCATGTGATACCTGCAAAGTGCTGTATTGTGACAATCTAACTAGTGAGGAGTTGTATTCCTGACCCTGGCAAGTGTGTCAATGTATGTGGGTCCCTGGGAGAGTGTGGCTGTGTTGAAGCTGACACCTGTTCATGCGACAGGCACGTGTACTACACCTACTGTATAGCTACCATATCACTGTTGCAGATGTCACTCACTATCACATATACTTTTGGAGGGCTCTTCAACATGTAATCTATGTAGTGCATCCAATAACTGCATAGACATGTAACAGCAATACATAGTCAGTCAGGGATTTGATACCCTGTACTAGTAGGTGTGTGACACAAACATACTTAAGTTTTACTCTCCCACCCCTCCCTGACTTATCTTAGCCTCTGTCTGCCTCTCTCACTCCCTCTCTGGTGGATGTGGAGACTTACACCTGCTTTGCTTAGGCAGCAGCATGTGCATTGTAAGTGATGCTCATGATCAGCTGATGGCCACTGCATGAATTGCAGCCCTCCTTTAGCTGATTGTATGTGGAACAACTATGGTAACATTCTTATAGCCAATTGCATGGAAATACACTCCAATATCTAGGAACATCATGTTGGTGTTTGGCCTTTTCATTCACTGTGAGCAGGACCTAGATCTGTTGTTTGGCAAACAACATCACAGCTGGATTGGAGATTTACCTCTAACAACATACATTGTGGAAACAGGCCAACACAGAGGAGGTGGATGTGCCTGACATGACTACAGAATTTAAGTGCTGCTATACTGCATTTGGACTAATGTTGGTTTAACAGGATGTGTTCTACATGTTTTAATATCTGTCATGTCAGTAATAAGTTTATGAGGAAACCCCCATCTGTAGGGTCATCTGCAGACTGGGCAGTGTGTGGTGCCTTTTTTTTTCTTGTGTTACCCATAGAGCACCTATCTGTGACCTGCAGAAGCATACTGTGAGGATTACAGTCAGTACATGGTGATAGCCATGAGAGTTACTGACTCCATATCCCTCATAGGACATGTGTTGCAACAAACCCTGTTACAACGGTAAATGTATGAGGTTATTGCAGCAACATGTCAATATTGGTCTGTGTTTGTGCTTCCAGCCACAACTCTGTCAACCTTTGTATATATGTCATGCAGTAAGAGGTGCATATGTTCTATGCACCATATTTATTGACATAATATCTGATAACAAGCCAGTGAGATATCAGACTGCTACACGTGTTATGTATAGTAGAGGTTATATTTGAGGACATAACCTGTGCATTCTGTGGTTGTGTGTACAGTTCTGAGGTCTGTGTTCTTATGGCGATTGTTGACAGTGTGTGTATTGTGAATATGTACCTTGGCTTGTGTACAGACTGTAGTAGATGTCATTGTTCTTGGTCTTGTTCTGTCTGATGTTACATGCTGCTCCACTGCATGTTACCCTATCGGTTTACATGTATGTAGGGCCAAACACACACACATGTCCCATACCACAGACAAGCATCGGACCACACTGTGTAGCAGCCCAGTATATGTAGGGTTAGTGTGTGAGTGGCACATATGAGGATGGTGTTGATCAGATAATCCATATACTGTAATATTATGCTAGCTTACCATATGTGGCTGTGTTCACATTGGTTGTGGTTATGTACTTTCACACAGGTGTGTGTTACTCCTTGCAGTGACATGCCTGTAGATCCTGCTGTATATGCAGTACATGTGTATTCCCCCATAGGAAATGTAGGCCAGTGTTGTGGCAGTCTGCCTGTAGCCTGCACAGTTCTTTGTTACATGCCTAGCAGCTTAGTGTACTTACCCAGTGAGATGTTATGTCCAGATACTTGCCAGATGTACTGCTGCCGAACAACCATAACAGTCATGTATGTCAGACAAAGCAGTGGGATGCTGTACAGATGTATGTCACTAACTAGTGGGCAGTATGTGGCCATGGCATCTCTGTACCAGTGGTTATTATGTGTCAGGACAGACAAGGGTGTGTGAATGCATTACCTATGGGGGCAAATGTATACCAGTATCTCTGTGATATATCCATCTATATGGCTGTTAACATCCACATTGTCAGGCTTGGTCCACATGTCTTGCACTAAGGGGTTCTGCGTATACCTCTGGACTGACCAGAGTGTGTCACATTGTCCACATATATTGGCCATATCTCTGTTGTAGTCCACAGGATCATTACTGTGCTAGCAGCAGTACTGTACTATGATGTCCTTAGGATGTCTGTCAGTAGCCAATGGTGCACATGTTAAAAGCAGATGTGACCTCCCACACACAACATGTCTGTGAAGACAATCCCTATTACAGTAGCAATAGTCTACAAATATACCTGCAATATATACCTAACATCCCCTTGCACTAAGATGTTGGGACTATAGGGGCTGAGGTAGGGCTCTACTCCATGTTCAAGACATATGGTGAACATATATGTATATATAATTATCCATATATCTATATAGATATATACACATAGACATATTGACATACTTAGATGGATATGTATATGTACATATATATATATATATATATATATATATATATATATATATATATATATATATACATATAAACACTCAGATCTATACATATACAGAGCAATATATGTCTACACATATACAGATAGAGATACATATGCACATATACATATGGATATCTACATACATATTGACAGTAATAGGTGTATCAGAATAGATATCTATGCACATATAGTTATAGATATTTACATATATATCCACATAAATAGGCATATCTGTACACATAGAATGTGTATACATATATAGCTATATATACATATGTCTCTATATAAATAAATATATATATATATATATATATATATATATATATATATATATACATATATATGTACATATGAAGAGATGTACACATGGCCATATATATGTTGCACTATACAGATGTGTATACAGACATATGTATGAGTATACATGTGTATGTACATGTAGACATATATCAACCTATTATATGTATATATCCATATTCTTGTCATGTGTAAACCTCACAGTGTTTACCCTCCCAGATATATCTCACTGTATGTATCTGGTATGCGTACATTATGAAAAAACAACATATGTGATGTAACAGTCATATTAATAACAAGTACTATGACTGTTACATATGTGATGTAACAGTCATATTAATAACAAGTACTACACAATTGTTGAAGTAAAGGCAATTGTTCAATACTATTCAATATGTGTATTGGCAGACATATTGGTAAAACAACAACTGTCTTCACAGTGGTCATGGCATAGTGGTTAAGTGCTGTGACAATAGTGTACTGGGTATTGGGTTCAAGACCTGCAAGGGCTGTTTATTTTGTTGTTGGGCAGAACAAGGGCTTTCAGATACAGAGTGGTTAAGGCAGTTTTGAGCAGCTTTAAGCAGGTTTGCCTGGGTTTACGTGAAGCTAAGCGGTGCTAAGCTATTGGTATATGTACGGGTGCTTACACAGTGTAGGCTTCACTTACCAATGAGCAAATCAGCTCAGCTATTATATTGCAGCAATGTTGATACTTGCTAAGCATGTCTTAGCCCTGGTAACCCGTTCACACTATCCAGTCTGATAACATAGCAGGGTAATGACATCTGTAATAAGTGTATGTAATGCCATCTACAATACCTGTGCCTATGTGCTGTCATTACAGAGGCAAGGAGTGTGACTGTCATGTGTGGGACACAGATGTATATGAGGCCTGTACAGCACTGTTGCCTGTGTGAATGTGTTAAATACAGGGGTAGTACCCCAGGGTACGTGCTGTCACACTGGCATGTAGTGTATCATGCGGTACTACTGTTGACAGTGCTTACTCAGGCAAGAGCAGAGTGCTAAATGTAGTACTGACAACAGGCACACCTGCAGGCATAGCTGGACTTTGAGGCCTCCCTGTTGTATCCCTGGTGTGTGAGCTGTGTCACAGTATATAACCCCTACTGGATAATGATCCAACATGTGGAATGTAACTGTAGACTACCGTCTGTACAGCACATGTTAGTGAGGGCTTCTGTCATGTAGTTAAGGCATACATATTGTTGTCAAACGTCTATCTGTCAACACACTCATCCTACTGCATAGCTACTTGCCAAGCTGATAACTGTCAGTCCCTGTACAGATGTGCAGATGGCTGGGATCCAGCTGGGATATGTACAGGCAGCCTAAGCTTGATTGACACTGACATGTCTGCCCAGCTGTTTAAGAAATGGCACATATAAGAGATGACATCCTGTACGCACCACATGCCACCGGTATCTCCACTACACTACCACAGTCAATAAAACATGCTTGGGTACAGGTCTCCATCAAAGACACTAACTATGTGGTGTAATGCATGTTGCATACATATCAACTTGTTCACTTAAGCGGCCATGTGTAGGAGGCACCTGGAGGACTGGCTGATGCATGTCATTCTCACCCTGAGGGTCACCACAGAAGTGTCTGTCAATAGATTGCCTGCTGCCACTGGGCAGGTGGCAGGCTACCACTGTACACACAACCCCTACACAACCCTGCTCTCCTTGGACAATAGCAAGGTACACAGCTATGACCACCTGCAGCAATGCACCCCTGTACTGACACATGTGTACATGTGCATGACTGAGTATAGCAGTATCTGTGTGTTAGCATACCTGTACTTGGGAATTCCATGAGGGCCTTCACAACCACCACAACACCCATTGCTATAGACAGTTGTGGCTGCAGCTTTATGGGACATTACATGTACCCTGTTAAGTTCCTTTCCATACTGGCTACATAATCCTTGCTGTGCCAGCAAAACAGTGTTGTACAAATGAGTTGATAGGCACGGGATACCCTTTGTGTTCTGGTAAGTGTGTGTATGTGTGCATGTCTGTATATCTGTAGGGTACAGCATTCCAAGGTCACATACTCCTATTACAATACCCATTGCCACACAGTAGTACAGATAGTGTTGTTGCTGCCCATAGGTGAGGCATGAAAATGCAACACCCTACTATGAGCGTGGCTTGTGCATTAGATGCATATCCCTGTAGTACCACTGTTGGGGTATACTATGGGTTGTATCACAGTCATGGCCAATGTGTGATGGTGGGTATGGCAGATTGTCATTATGGATTTCAGGGAGTACAAAATCTACTGTGGGATGTGGGTGCTGTGTACACTGTCATTACACCAGGGTACACCCGGTATATGTCCCATGTACCACATTATGGTTACCACTGTCACCATCAACCATACAGGTAACTGATACCACAATCCAGACCAGTTATGCACGTGCAGCCTACCTGTAACACATTGGACACATGGTCAAGTTAGTTAGCAGTGATAGGCCCTGGTCTCTCCGATGTGTGTCTTCTTGTTATGTGTCTGTTAATGTGTATATGAAGGTATGTCACACTATGTATCGTCCATATACACCCATTACATCCCCCATTAGCATACTGTACATGTCTGGGGATGTTCTGCATGTAACATGTAACCTGGGACAAACCTCACCCTAAACGCTGTGTGGTGTGTGCAATGTAAGCCACACACTTCAGTATCACTACATACCTAGGTAGGGGTCTAGTCCTAGTGTGCTAAGTAACAGTGTGCATGTATGTGGATGGGTCTGTATCAGGTTGCAGGGTATACATACCCTAGCAGGTCACCTTTCCATGTGGTACAGGCAATATCCATTATACTAACCTGTGACATGTGTTCAACTGTACCCCAGATATGTCACAGCTATGATGTTACCACAGTGCCATACCCTGTTGTGGAATATGACTGCAGACCATTCTCGTGCTGACACATGTACACCTACAACACAAATGGATAACATTATAGAGACCACAATCAACCAGTGTTACTAACAGCCATCATGCTTCATTGCTGGATGACTACACTACCTGATGTATATGCGTTACACTTTACTCCTTACAACATGTTACACTGCAGTACTGTGGTACACTGTAGTGCAGTCACAGTCTGCATCAGAACCATATTAGCCTGTCTCTGCATTAATGGTATAGATGACAGGGATGTGGCACAGGTATCATCATATGCACAGGGTGTATTGTTGGTTTGCCAGAGGCCGAGGGTGGGCCATATATTTGACACCATGTGTGCGGGTTAGGGGTGTACTGAGGTGAGCTGGGCATGGTGACGTGGTGTATGTATGTATGGGGTTGCCCTAGGAGTGTTTGTTATAGTGTGTGGGTATGCATGCACAGAGTTCTGCCATGTGCCTGCCCTACACAGGTGTTTATGGACAGCTGCAGACCATACCTGGCAGGGTGTGTAGTTCACTGCTTCTGGCCATGGGCATGTAGACTGTGCCTGCCAGGGGATCCATGGGCGCATCCAGGTACAGGCCTTGATGTGCTACTCTCACCTGCTGATAACAAATGTTCGTTGGTGCCGGGTCTCTGCTGGGACTGGCCAGGACCACGTGCATGTGGCCTGCTGTGGTGTGGTGTGGGCAGCATCCCCCTGCACTGTCATTGCTGGTACTGCCACTATGGGAGCCCCTTGGTGTCCTAGCACATCCACGTTGACTGCAGCCGTCACCACACCCCCATCACATGTTCAAGCACGGACATACCACGGTCGATGAGAGCCATCATCTCATCAGACCATCTATCCATGAACTCGGTATAAGCATGAATGGCACCAGACAGTTCACGGATGTTCTCGTTTATAGATGTGAAAGCAGCCCTCTGCAGCCTTAGACCCTGTCTGGTGTAACGTTCCATCCATGCCTGCACTGCAATGACAGCCTGAAGCATGTGCTTGCTGGTACCATGAGCACCCTGGGACATCTGGCTATATGGTGCCCTGCCCAACATCTGGCTATGCCTGCTGTGACGAGACAGAGTAGGCATGGTTACCACACTTTCCTGTGCACTGCTACCAAATGCCAGCTGTCGCTCCGCTATGGCCACTGGTGATGGGGTATGTAGAGGCACTGAAACTGTGTGAAGGGTTGGGGTGGCTAAAAGGGGGATGTCTAATTATGGAGCAGTGTCAGCCCCTGACAACCCCACCTGTGCCTCAACAGTACTATCATCATCTTCGGTGTCTGTATGGACACTAACATCAGATTGCATGCAGGAGGGACCCTGACCTACCTCGCCACCTGTGGGGGAAAACAATAAACACACTTTAAAACCTGTACAGCATTGCCTAACAGTATACACACACACACACACACACACACACACACACACACACACACACACACACACACACACACACACACACTCTTACCACCATAATACCTACCTGTCCGTGACTTTACAGACAGTTCCATGTATATGCCCATGTGTACCCCATCCTGCATCACACTTGGTAACATACACACATTGATACCACTCATTAAGATATCAGTTCTTTAAATGCCTACACAAGCAATCACAACACAAGACCTCTTACTACATTACCTGCCTGACCTATGTGTAGTGGTTTTAGATGGCCTCACTGCTGTCATTCGGTGTTCACCCTGTGCATGTCCAGACATCATGAGCATGGCCCCTGTATTTGTGGGCTACTATGTTCAATCCATAATATCATGTACTGGTGTGTCATGTGTATGTAATGCTCAGTACATTTCAGATATGCTGCTCAATCAGCCTATCATGTGACAACTGTAATATATGGATACACTCCCTGGTGTTGACTGGTACTTCCCCAATGCATCTGTAGTGCTGCATATGTGGATTGTAGGTTATATCTCTGCTGAATGTGATATTAAGGGTGTACATGGTGTCTACCTTCCCTCTCAATGCCTGTTCCATGCTACAGACCAGATTATACTATCAGTGTCCTGTGATTACACACATGACAAGTATTCCTGGTGTGTAATGTGGCAGTCCATGTCCATGATGGTTGTCAGTGTAAGAGTATTGGATTGGTCATTTTGCTTAAAAACTTTTTCTGGTAAACAATGTGGCCTTGCTAGCCACCTGGTTAGTTACAATACCCTTTTACAAAAGTTTCCACTCAAGGTTCTAAATTAATTCGAACATAATAGTAAATACAGTTCTCAATACATTTCTCTTGTTACATGTTATCACTTCCTCCTTGCAGCCGGTGCGTTATCTAGCAACATATACAAGGTCGATTGCTCAAGCGGAAAAGAGCAGAAGATTCTCATTATTTCACACATTTAATTTCCTGACCCAGCAGATAATCACTTGTGAGAAGCATAAACATTAATCCTTGCTGAGCTAGCAGCTACTGGGGTCAGAGGCCAACTTGCAAAAGGCACACTGCAGTTTCCAAAAGCTTCTTGCAGGTTCATATGAATTCATTTTTCTTGTCATAACATTAATAGAATAAAATGCATTATATCTTTCTTATTTCTTAATAAGCACTAAACATATACATTAATACATATTTTTCCAACACTTACCTGCACGGCCCCCGGTTGGCATGTGGGTGGCACCCACCTCCACAAAGGTGTCAGGCAGTTAATGGCTGGCCAGATGGGCAGGTTCCACAAAGCTGGCCAGGAGCTCCTCCACACATCGGGGGGTGAATGGCATGGCACCACCCCCTGTGGCAAGGTGATCCCCCCAGACTGCAGCAGCACGCCGATGGGCATTGCGAAGCAGGTCAGAACAATGATACTGGACCTGGTCATAACTACGGTTGTGCAGTCCGACATCATTGACCCTGTGGACTAGGTCATTCCACAGGGTGATCCACTCCTGCTGATCATGGACGGCCCAGATTAACAAGATTGCATAGTGCTGTATTAGTTCATTCAGCAGGATTTCATTATCAGCTGCTGTGTAGGCTGGCAGCCTTCCATGAGACATCATGCCTGAAAGACATAAAGTTGGACACAGGTGTGAACAAGTCATGCAGCAAGGTTACCACAGTTCTTAATACACATCACTGTCACCCCCCCAACCATATCAGCGACAACAAACTGTACACACAACTCAATAGGTATGGCTGCAGCATACCTACCAGTGGGGCAGATATTGTGCTGCACCACGCTTTGTGCAATGTATTTGTAGCCATGTTCCCTGTGTGGACAATATCATTGCTGGCCTGTTAGAGACTATTCACCTGCATGCTATTGTCAGGGCCACAATGGTTTCATATATGCCTGTAGTATGCTTGCTATGTGTTTGCTGCACATCTGACATTCTGTGTTATTGAGGTTATCTATGCATGCTGTTGGACATGTTCTGGGATTGTGTAGACTATTACTACCAACATATGTTCTATAACAGTGACACAATAGCTGTATATGTACTACTGGCTATCAGAACCACCTCTCCAAACTCATCTGCCCATGTAACTCGGCCACATCCCATGTGTGTCTCACCCTGGGGCCTCCTCATGTACTGGTCCAGCAATACTGTCAGGTGGAACCAACCCAGGGGATGTTGTCTCCCCCCGTGGGCACACACAGACAGGTTCCTGTCCCCTGAGGACAGGTCCAGGGTCTGTTCCATAACGGGCTCCACAGACACATGTGGAATGTGCTACATCACCTTGAGGCACCCGGTACACATTTACAGGGCCCACATGCTACTCCTGCTCAGCCTCCAGGCCAGGCACCTTTGGGACATGGACTGCTGTTGTGAGTAGCAGTGGGTGGGAGGCTTAGGTTCATAGGTTCATAGGTTCATACTAGGCTATCTGCCCTAGGGCATTTATAAGCCTAGCCAGAGTGTGTGTGGCCTTCACCACCCCTTAGGATGAGAATACTATACCCATTAGTTTGCTGTGACTCTGTCCAGCAGTGACACAGAGATGATTCCCGGGGTAAACCTACGATCTCCCATCCACTCATCAAGATTTCTCTTGAACAGAGTCAGTGAGGGGCTCTGCCTCACATGGACTGGGATTCTGTTCCATAGTGTAGGGAGTCTCTGGGTGATGAATCTGTCCCTCCAGCACGTCCTATTTATATCCGTGTTGAGGTTTAAGTCTCTTGCTCTTGTGGCTCTGGTGGATTTGGATTTTTTGAGGTGGAGCATGTCCATTAATTCCGGGTTGGACATGGCCTTGTATGTCAGGCACAGATCACCTCTGAGCAGACGGTATGCGACTGAATAGAGCTGGAGTTTCTTCAGTCGGGCATCGTATGACATATGTTTGAGCCCCTTTATCATTTTGGTGAGGAACTTTTGGGGTCTTTCCAACTGCTGCAGGTGTCGGGTAAGATACATTCCGAATGGGGCGTTGTACTCAATCATTGGTCTGATAAGTGAAGAGTACAGGGGTACAATGACCTCTCCTGATCTGGATGTGAATCCCTTCATGATCAGGTGGGCAATGTAGAAGGTCTTCCTAACCACTTTGGCAATGTGAGTGTCAAAAGAGAGGTTACTGTCAACTTGGGTCCCCAGGTCCCTGATAACTTCTTCCGTGTTTAATGGATTACCACCTATGTGGTAATTAGGGGTTACCTTGTTTTTCCCAAAGGGTATGGCTATACATTTTTTGGCATTTAGCTTAAGGCCATGGCTCTGGCACCAGTTATCCATTTCTGTGAGACCTCTCTGGAGGATGTCTGTGTCTGATGGAGTGTCAATTATGGTGCCCAGTTTGCAGTCATCTGCAAATTTTGTCAGCCACAATCCCCCTATGTTTGCCTGCACTTCAGAAAAATAAATGCCGAACAAGAGGGGGCCCAGGACTGAGCCCTGTGGGACACCGCTCATGACTGGCTTAGAGTCTGACATGGCACCAGCAACTCTAACCCTGTGTGTTCTGTCCTTGAGCCAGTTTGCAACCTATCTTGTGACATATGGGTTTACATCTAAGCTGGTGAGCTTTTCTATGATGCCCGAGTGGGGTATTGTGTCGAACGCTTTTGCTAGGTCAAGGTAGGCTGTGTGAACTGCCTTACCCTCATCAATGGCCTAAGTGACTGTTTCGAAAAAGTCGACCAAGTTCAAGAGGCAGGATCTGCCCTTGACAAAGCCAAATTGGGTAGGATCCAGTGTCTGTAGGTCCCCAATGTCTTTATTTATGAGTTCCATTATGATCCTCTCCATAGCTTTGCAGACAAGGCTCGTCAAGCTTATGGGGTGGTAATTTCCAGGGTCCGTAGAAGCACCACCTTTGTGGAGTGGGACCACAGTTGCCGTATGCCATTCTTTGGGTACGTATCCTGTAGTAAGGCTAAGATTAAACAGCAGCCTTATGTGTGGGTTTAGTTCCTCATTGAGTTCATGTAGCACACAGCCGAGGACACCGTCCAGTCCCATTGATGCTGTGTTTTTTGCTTTAGCGAGAGCAGCTCTCACCTGGGCATCTGAGATGTTTGGGAGGCTGTGCTTGATGGTACACTGACAGCTCTACTTTCATATAATTATCTAGATATGTTCAGGTGATAGTATCAGTTATATGTTAACAGCTCCCTACATTTCTGGCAGCACACTGACATTTCTGGGGAACACAATACCAAGCTACTCATGTGCCAGATTAACATGCTGGGCATGAACCAACAGTTGAGGGCTGTAAATATGCATAAAAGCTACTGGCACTCCCTTCATCCACGTTATATGGGCCTACCCAAGTGTGGGTTAACACTGCTTAATACAACAGTACTATTTGTAAAATGCAACAGTACAACAACATATCAAAGAAAATGATACAGACGCACTCCAGGAATTATACATTTATTAAAGGATTATTACACCTTCATTTATTGGGTTAAAACACTTTTTGAAGGCTCTCTCATTTATTTTATATAACAGTACATGCAGAATAATTACTAACCTGCCTGATGATGCAGCCTTTGCAACCTATCTTCATGGGCTTGCTGATTCATAGCCCGGACACCTGCAGCCGTGAAGTAAATGCAGTAATATTGAGACATACCTATCCATAGTATAGACAAGCATAGCAATTCTTAACTACTTAATACAATGGCTACTTACTCAGTACTGGGGCATTAGGCATTGCTTGGGACTCCTGGATCCACTGGTCCAGTTGATCCTCCTTACATCGCTTCAGGTCAGAATAATGGTGCCTGACCTGCTCATCAGTCCGATGAAAACCAGTGGCACTGGTGAGATCATGAACAAGACTTTTCTAGGCCTCCATTTTATATTGGGTGCCCTGGTACTGGCCCCGCAGGAGTCTTTCCTCATAATTATGGACAAAGAGCCAAACCATTACTTTGGTCTCCTCAATGCCACAGTGTTGCACTCAAAATCGAGTGCCTTCTCCAACACCGGCCATGCTGACTGCAAAAGGGAGCTACAACCAGTTATGGCACATATTCTCACCTGTGGAGCTTAAATATGCCTCATTTCCCGCACTTATATGTGATTGGCCAGTTTTGAAAAAACTCAGCTGTAGCCACACCTGCTTAGCTGATGTTGGCAATGTTTAATATTCCTTTGATTGATATGTTGCTGTTGAAAGTGCATGGTTATGAAATGATGCCATGGCTTAGTGGTTATGTACTGTGACTATAGTGCACAGTGTCTTGAATTTAAGCCTTGTCACTGCTTTTTATTTTCCTACTGGCCAGACCTGAATGGTTAAGGTACAGTAAAGGAGGTGTGGCTATGTTTAGCTGACTTTGCTCAACTTTGCCCGACTTTGCCCAACGTTGCTCGACTTTGCCTGATGTTGCACTGGTTAGGGCAGTGCGCAGCTACGTGAAAATACATTGTATTTGCACTGGTTAGCGCGGTGCACAGCTACACTCAAATACATTGCGCTTATTAACACGGTGCTCAGCTACAAACAATTGGTTTTAAATATGCTAAATACTGCTAAAATGTGCTTAGCAGTGCATTATATTGCTTAAAATAAGTTACTCATGCCTCTGAATGCATAACCATTTCACCTTCATATATATATATATATATATATATATATATATATATATATATATATATATATATATATATATAATTCGTTCACTACTACATATAACATTTGAATGCTTTTATCAAAACTTATACATGATAAATGTCAGGAAATATTTTTGTATGCAGAATTCCAACAGAAAATGGAACGTGCTGTAGTGGGACTCGAAACGGGAATGCCTCCTCTTTGTGCAAAGGCTCTAACCACTATGCTATCGCTATTTTGCTTAATTTGCATATTTTTTTCTTATTATCCTCTTCGGTGTCTAAGCTGCTTACTGTAGCTAAGCAATGGGCAATCCCACGCAAACACACACAATTACCATCAGCTATATCGGAAATAAAACAAAAAAAAATGAATTTCTTTTAATTTTTAAATTTGTATGAGGTTTAGCATACTCCCTCATGTAACTCGACATTTCTTGGGTTTTGTCAGTGCAGGGGAGTGGATTTTTGGACTGCTCGGCAGTCTGACACGCCCCCTACACTCGCCCATGCTCTGTGTAAGCTTTAGAGTTGAGGCAGCACGCCCTTATTAATATGCATAGCACGCTGCTGTCATACTCTTAGACTGGCGTTTCCGTGTAAGACTAATCTAGTCTTACACGGAAGATTAGTAAATCCTGGGGTATATCTGAATATTTAAAAGCCAGAAAATGACTTCCAAGTTAAAATAATAGTAATTTTACTCAGTGCTGGAAAACTATTTTTCAGATTGATATACTATAATGGCTTAAAGAATGGCTCATGCTATTCAAGTTCTGTTATATTTTGCTTTGTTGTGCATATGGTGTCTTCTACAATATCTATATAATAAACCATATAGATAGATAGATAGATAGATAGATAGATAGATAGATAGATAGATAGATAGATATAGA
Source organism: Protopterus annectens (assembly GCF_019279795.1). NCBI lineage: Eukaryota > Metazoa > Chordata > Ceratodontiformes > Protopteridae > Protopterus > Protopterus annectens. The sequence goes on from NC_056746.1 coordinate 667,045,954, forward strand.
TAGATATATAGATATATACACACCTATACATATAAAATTGTGTGGTGAAACAGTGTTGTTTTCTGTCACTGGTACAGTGGGTCTATATCAGATAGTCGAACTTTCAAAATTTCAAACATCATATGGTCAACACCATATGATCGGACTTTTGAAAGTTCAAACATTTTAATGGAGATCTCCACACAGCGTGGAATGGGAAGATTTTCCTTTTCTGCACTGTAGTGCGATCTTGGAGTTGGTATATTTAAGGAGCGGGGGGGTTGAGGGGGTGCAGGGGGGGTTGCCCCATTGCTTAAAATGTTCAGGTAGTTTTTTTGTGTAGTTTTTTTTTATTAGATTTCGAACTTTTAACTGTTCAATCATATGGTTTCAACCATATGACGTTCGAAATTTTAAAAGTTTGATTATCTAATATAGACCTGGTACAGTTTGTTGAATTCTGTAATGGTTGAAGATCATTATATTTTTTCAAGACTGTGTGACTCTGGAGTTAGTATATTTAATTTCCGGGGGTGTGGAGTAGAGACCAAATGTAAACAGATGTTTTTTTTTTGTTTGTTTTAGTTTTGCTTTTACTACAAATAATTATCAGGAGTTATGGGGAGTACAAGGGAATTGCCTTTAGTTTTGCATGTACTAAGATTATTGTGTAGGCTACTGTTTGGTACATGTGTAGTTGCATGTCAACATTTGCATTGTCAACTTTTTTTCTGGTTGACATTTTGAATGTTGATATTTGGGTCTTTCAATTATATTTAGTTGCATATAAAGAAAAACATATAAGGCAAGAATAAAATACAGTCTATGGCAGTTTATTTTGTTCCAACACATAAAGAACAACATTTTTTACCATGTGCGCATTGACCTGTGATGGGTGCGAACAGTTTTTGATTCAGTAAACCCTGCTAAGCAGGCCGCAATCATGTGCAAACAGGCAAACTTCCATGGAATGCAAATTTTGGCTGAAGTAGTTGAATTTCATGCAAATTAGCCTGGCGGCATGATACAACAAGACGTAATGCATCTGTCTAGACTCCATGTCCATGTCAATAGTGTACATGGAAGTTTTCCATGTACAGGAATCTACACTGAAAGAAGGGAATGTAAAAGTCCACAAATATGGACATAATTCCCCTGAAAAGGTGAGATCACATACATAAATTTGCAAAGCATACATTGTGGATGTCTGAAAATGGTAAAGATTTTGTGAAATTAATATTATTTAATAATGTTTGCATGTTTGCACTATGCACTGCATTGCACAAACATGCTTAACATAAAAATTAAAATAAAAGTTGTAAAATAACACTTATAATGTACATCAGACAAATGTACTGAAAGAGCTTGCGTCAGGTCTGTACAATGGTGCATTCATGCTGTTACGCAGCTTACACGGTTATGGACCATGAAGTTTCCAGGCTGTCAGTACAAATATTATGCAAATAAGGGGTAAATGGCCTGGATTTGGTGAATCACTAAAAGGAGCAACTGTGTCCACATATCCACTTCATGTAGGCTCCTACACGGTTGCTATATTCCCACTGGATGTGGATAAAATCGGGGGGGGGGGTGTCATGTAACTTTTTGCACAGTGCACCACTTGTTGCAAATGGTTTGGGCACAGTTTAGCATATTCCTGAGAGTAGACCACCCACATCACAGTCATGACATCACCAGCTATGAATAGAAATAAGATATATTCAATTAATAGTATATGGATTTGTATAAGCTATGCTGTGCCATGCTGCACATAGCACCACATCATGCAATAAAATAGGGCCTTTAAATCATGTCAGTTATATCTTAACCAGGTGAACTGTATTATAATTGGCCAATACCATATGGTGCACCTACACCACAACAGTATAAAGTATGCATGCACCCTACATTCTGAATTTCCCTCAATACTCTGAACCATCGGAGTAGATACTTGAAACTTGAAAATTTTAACTGAGATAATACTATGGGCTGCTGAAGCTATTCTACATTTGTATGTGCTAGATGCTGAAGTCAATGCTGCTGATGCTGCTGATGATAATAGGCCTAAGCTGAGGAGGAGAAGAGTGTTCAGGCCTAGGGTAACCTTCCAGGAGCTACATGAGCTGGAGATTGTAGAGTGCTACATGTTAGACAAGGGCATATTACAAGAACTCAGTGAGCTCTGCCACCCTCATCTTAGAGCCAGAGCTAACAGAGGGAAACCAATTTCAGTGGAAATCAAGGTATGTGTAGCCCTTAGGATACTAGGTACAGCTACTTTTCAAAGACCAGCTGGAGGGATGATGGGGGTGGCATAGGCATCTGCATCCAGGATACTCCATCGATTCCTAGATGCTATGCTCCCACATACCAGTGAGCACATATCTTTTCCCTTTTCCCCTGATGTGAGGGCCAGCAACATGTAACAGTTCCATCATGTAGCACACTACCCCTAAGTACTGGGTGCCATAAATTGAACTCATGTACACATCAAGGTACCTCCTGGTGAGCGGGGTAGAATCTACATTATACCACACCAAATGCAAAGTCATGTGTAATGCCTAGGGGATTATCATGAATGTGTGTGCTGGCAACCCTGGCAGTTATCACAACTCCCATATATGGCACACATCACAGCTGTACCAGATGTTTTTTAGGGGAACATCCCACTGGGCCATTTACTGGGCCATGCTAGCTATGCCCTTGAACTATGGATGATGACACCCATCAGAAATGCACACACACCAATGGAAGAATGCAGTAATGAGGTACACTTACAAACTAGGAACATCATAGAGCATGTGTTTGGGCTTCTGAAGTCACTGTTCTGTTGGAGCCCTGGAGTATACTCCTGCCACATGTGCACAGATAGTTACAGTATGTGTTATGCCACACAATCTGATCCTGTGGAAACAGCTGCAGCAGGATCAGCAAAGGGAAGAGATACACAGCCTCTCACCAGTGTATAGGTCACCACAGTCACAGTCACAGGAGGACTCAGAGGAGGAACCCCCTGCTGCTGTCCCTGTAGGTAGATCTAGGCATGCTCAGTATGCCCTGACTTTGGCTAAGAGACAATGCATAGCACATTCACTGACAACCTAGGGACCTAGGGGTTAACATCTTACTCCTACTTGCATACATATATTAAAATTGATGCCAGCCAACTCACACATTCTGTACCTATCAATGTATTTGCTGTGTAATGTTTCATCAGACAGTCAGCCCTGAACTACAGTTGTGTCAACTACTCCATTTACAAGGTAAGTCTGTAACTTACACAGTAGTCTAGTGGATTATTATGATATATCATTGTAGCTATAGACCTGGTACATTATGCAAGTAACTATAGTGGGCTAGTTGGACAGAAATGACATCCACATGGGACTACAGATACCTTTTTTACTATCACATCTCCATTTGTAAGCAGTAGGCCTCATGCCTCAAATATTCATGCACTCCTACTGCAACAGACTACTGGTACACCATTCAAGAGAAATTTTAGAAAGTGAGGTTTAATTATAGTCAGACTAGTGTGTATCCTATCAGAACATGGGTTTTGCTCCCCCACCCCTCAAAACAGCAGTGTCCCCTTGTAACTGCCATAACCGTAACTCATCTATGCAATATGGGCATTTAACACAGTTAGTATGCCACACAGGACAGTAATACAGAATTTGATCTTACATTGTATGTGTTAGGTAACTGAGGAATAGCAACGTACCTATTTATGCAGGTAATTGTGTGATGAATGATCCCCTTTCTATCAAGCAGGTTCAGTGCCTCAAATGACTAAGGTAGATAGTTTGCCTGGTGGTGTGCAGGGTTCTAGTCAAAAGATATCCAGATATTTTAGATGTAAAGTAGTAATAAGTTGTGTTTTACAGACTGTGACTCTGAGCTATCCTAGTATTAACCTCTTTCAATAATTAATTACACATTTGCGTGCTGTGACACATATTTAAGACCTATTTAAAAAGTCCTAGCCAATTTGCATGACATGCAGCAGTACAGAAACAGGTTTAGACATCACACCATGTAACAAACATAATCCCGTCCTGGAGTACAACAAGGTATGGAGTGTAATCAGTTTATGGAACAGTAGGTCTCTGGTGTAAGCAATGTGCTTCTAATTTGTGCACTGCTTAGTTTCGTGTAAACACACTTAATGATGAGAAAATGACAATTACTATTAATTTAACAGTTCAGATATGCACTTGCTTAAAACACCTGTGCTAATTAACTGGCTGTGTGGCTTGGTGGGTTTATGCACTGTTGTTCAAGTGAGATGGTACTGGATTTCAAATAGGGCACAGGTGTACTTTTTGAATCTGATTACTATGCATTCAAAGCATGTAGTCATATACTGCCATTTAGCAATGTTGAGCGATGCTGCACAATGCATAGCATCAGACAATAATTGTTTAAAGAAAAGAAAATTGGGGAGATAGGATAGTGTTGAAATGAGGGCGCAAGCAGAGGGAAAGCATAGTGAAAGGCAGGTAGGTATGTGAAGGAAGGGTATAGGAAAGAACTATAGCTATCCATTTCATCAACAGCAACAACTGTGTACTTGAAAAGATTTTTAGCGGAATTTGGTCTGTCACCTTCAGGGGGAGGGGTGGTGACAACATAAGTATGTTGTCAAGCCAGTTGGACCAATTTATATGTGCCCAGTGGACACGTGTAAAATGGAGAGCTATATATGGGACAGGTGCCTTTTTTTAAGGTGAGAGTGGAATGTTTGGGAAGGGACATAGGTATGTGTGGGGAAAGAGTTGGTGTGTGACACAAGTGGGGAGTGAACACCTTGGTTGGAAAGGGTGTTGTGGAATCCAAGTCCCATGGACATCAGACACAGTAGCTGTGTGACTCAAGTCCTCGCCAAGGGGACTGTCAGCACTGCATTTTCACTGCTTCTGTGGAGACAGTGATCAACACCATTGCCTGAGGACAGACTGCATCACCAGTATGGACAGCATGCTCTCCATCCAGTGTAGGCAAGCACCAGTGGTTTGGTGCATAAGCCTACACACCATGCCTAGCAGTTACTCTTGGGTGGCCAAAGCAATATCTCCACCTCCACTCTCAGAGGGGGCCACAGCCCCAGCCCCAGACTGTGGGGCAGAGATACCTGATGGAGCAGGTAGTGCAGGGGCCACTGAGGGTGTGCCATGAGGCTGCGGCCCAGATGTTCAGGACCCCAGTGGCTTGACTGTGGGAGCCAAGGTAGGTGGATAATCAGGAACTGGCCTACCTTGTCATGCTGTGGTAAACAAAATATAAACATAAAAGACAAATAAACATAACCAAAAATGTAATTAATAACATAAGAAAAAAACATGATGAGTAATGAAAACAAATTGAAAATAATATAATGAGGAACACTACAATAAATAATGTAAATGAAAGCTTTTTAACAGCAGCTCAATATTAAACTATACATAAGTCCAACATAAGAGGTAATAGCAAATAATATGATAATATGAAATAATAATAACAAATATATTTGATTAAATAAACAAAAGAAGAGAAGGAGTGGGGTGAGAGAAAAAAAGAACATTAGTAACTTCACAGATAATATCATTACAGTCTACCACTACATACTTTTAGATGTTAGATTTCACTTGTGGGTGAATTGACTGCTATGCCATTCATTATTTGAAATACTACCCTGTTCCTTACACATGCACTATAGTACAGATCATATTACATCCCGCAATCAGTCAATGTTGCTTATATTGCATATATGATGTTCCACGTATGTACCGCTCAAATTCTTATCATGGGACATTATGGGTCAAGCCACACATAATGGTGGAACAAAGGCACAATGACAGGGAACATTCTTACATAGTGTGTTCTTATAATAGTAGCAAGGTGTTCTGATAACAGATTTGTTATTAAATTGCATTTCAAGTGGTTTCGTATATCTGCAAATCAGAGCACTGAGAATTTTTTATGACATTGATCCTCAGCAATGTGGCAGAGACTGACCAGTTAAACAAGATCATATAGCAAACAGACCAGACATATGGGGCAATATTCAGTACATTCTGCAAAAATCATGACAGTTGAGAGGTATGTTCATGTACGCTGATTACACTTGACAGCTGGACAGTCATGGCACAGGTCTATGGGTGTGCACTTCACATACAAGCATGGTTATATTTTATTTATGACATGCTACAACAGTATTGAATGCTGCACAATTTCTCAGTTGCCTGGTATGGGATTAGCACCCACAAGCATTGATTACAGTAATACTAAACATTTTGTTTATAAAAATAAATTATCAGTGCAGTGTTTCCTTTTACACTTTATTGACTCATGTTTCAAATATTGCATTTATACACAATGATAGCTGTCTAGGACTTTTGTTAACTTACATGTTTACCCTATTCATTTATTGAGTGAAAGCTACAGCATATTTCAGACAATGAACAGACCACAACATTGAGTCTTATTCCTGGTAAACCACAACATTAACTAATGGTAGGAAGCTATGCTACACAGTACTGCATGCTTACTTGCTTTAACTTGCTTAAACAGTTCAGATATGCACTGACACATTAATAAATGTCGATGATGTCCCAGGTATTTCATACATGACTGTTAATACTACAATATCTGTATTTATTATATTTTATTATAATATTATACATTAAGTTATTACTTTATTGATTTTCTTGCATACCATACACTTTTCTCATCCTGGCCAAATGTTTTGCATGGGACTGGACATTGTAAGCCCTCTCTTCTGCAACTGTGGTAAGAGAAGGAAACCATTATGCATACCAGTACTGCACAGATTCAGCTTGTATATTTATAAATTACTAGAAAACATACTTACATATCTGGGGGTGTACCTATCCCATGCTTCCTGGATCCAGGTATCCAAAGTTCCCCTCTTCCTTCGATACAGGTCATCATAATGGTGACAACATTGCTCACCAGTGCAGGGATACCATTTGCACTGGGCTGGTCCCTGGCCAAACTATCCCAGGCTTGAGACTTACACTATGAACTCTGATAGTCACCCTGCAGCAGCAAGGGTCCATGACAGTCTACCAGGAATCCAATGAAAACCCTGGACTCCTGCACATCCAGCCATTGTGCCCTAAACACACACTTTCTCCACGACAGCAGCCATACCCACAGTCAAGGTCAGGATCCAATAAATAATGTGAAATTCCTGCCTATTGCCCTTTAAATTGGCTGCATTCCTGCCATTACATGTCATACTCTAACATTCAAAAATGTGCCATGTCACTTAGCATGCCACAGACTCACACAACCCATGCTTAAGCAAAGCTTAGCAATGTGCAAACATGAAAAGACTGTTGACTATGTTTAAGTGATGCTTAGCATTGTGCACCTTTTCTAAATGTAAAAATTATTTAATTTAAAGTCAACCAATGTTTCAGTCACCTGACAGTTTCATAGCAGTATACGTAAAAGGTACTACTGCCCAGGACTGAAATCCAGTACCTACTACACGGTAAGTCATGACTCAACCTATCTAGCCACTGGAATAGTGAAGGGAGCTCAGATATACTGTGAAGTTGCCTGTAAGCACAATGTTAAGCATCACAGAACTATGTCAATTAAATGCATGCAGTTGCTATTTTTAGCTGTCAAGCGTATGTCTCATGCTTAAGTACACAGTGCTAAGCATAGCTAAATAATGTGATGCATCATGCAAACAAGCACATAAAAATAAAAAAAAAACATACAAATTGAACACATCCGTTTTCTATTTTTAGATGTCTGGCATATGTCTGATGTATGGCTGGGCAAAGCTAAGCACAGCTAAATAACGCAACACATCACTCAAACAAGCACATAAATGTAAAAAATAAAATAAACCTAACTTAGTGAAATAATATGTCTTGTACACCTTTCAGTCAAGGTTAATGGGATATCCATGTTGTTCTGACCTCCCTTAGGTGCGCACCACAATTAATATTTATGCTGTGCTGAGGAGGAAGTATCATGGCTGTGTACATGGATACAGTCTGTGTAAGCTCTACATGGAGCATATAAGGACTGTATTGAATTCTGGGAATGGATAGGTTGATTCAGCCTGTTCAGAAAAAACTTCTTCTAGTGCTTTAACAAATAAATACTAAGTTGATCACAGCTAAGCCAAACAGAATTCATTTGAATGACTCTTTTAGTTCATATGCTGAACCCAGAAAACAGAACTTCTGGTTAATTTCTGTAACACAGGATGAGCAATTTTGCGTATATGTATTGAAAACTACATTTTTTAGTCATTTGTAATTAAGAAAATTCAAACATCGTGCAAGAGTCCTCTGACTGTTTAAAGATGAACTATCTCTGCTAAAAAGCAGTTTTTATAAGACTGCACTAACATTTTCAGTACACAGGTCCACTATCTCTAGGTTACCAGTTAGCCTACTTTGCAAATAATCCAATAAATAGTCTTGCATGCAGCAAGTTGTCAAGAAAAGCCCCCCTGTGTTAATTACAGCAAGATTTTGGGCTATCCATATAGCATAAAACAACATGCATCAGCATCTTATTTTCTGTTGCAAACTCAGCTGCTGCTCACCCTTTTTATTTCTCTCAGTCTTTATCACACTCTATCTCTCTGTTTTGCAGTATTACTCCATTTTAGCCTCTTCTTTCGTGAAGCTCAGAATAACACTTCAAAGAGCAAAGCAATTTTAGTAGCTGAGGCCAGAATGACTTTAATACCATTGAGATTAAATGTATGACTTCAACTGATAGATCTGTAGAGACATTACATCCAGGAGGCAAATGACCATAACATCTAGAGAATTCCCCCATAGGAAGACCACTAGCATTCCTATGCTGAACCCCTGTTCAATGCTTCACTGTGTAATGTAAGGATTGTAAAGATAGGGACAAACATGTTAGTTTGGCATTTTTTCATATGTTAGTAGAATTGTTTAATGTGGGCATGGGTGGTCACCAAAATTAAGTGCCTACCTGACAAACAGAAATTATTTTTTCAATGGTAGCATACTTAAGTTCCAGAGTGATAACTACAAGAAAAAAAGTGTAATTCTCCTCCACATCTTGAAGTTAGAACAGAAGAATTCCAGTACCAACCTCACAGGCATCAATCAACACTAGAATCTGTTTGAAAAACTATGAAACTACTAAAATGGGATGAGAATGCAGGGCAGCCTTTAAGGCTAGAATTGCATTTTTTTGTGTGTCCCCTGACCACATTATTCTTGATGTTACTTTAGCATTCTGGAGTGTTTGTTGTGGGGCTAACACTTTGTGATTTATTTTATTGGGGGGGTATTCTGTTGATTAAAGTAATTTAGCAATTATGTAATTAAGATGGATATAAGAACGGGTCTATGTTAAATATTCGAAAATCCAAAATGTCAAACATTACATGGTCGAGACCAAATGTTCAACATTTGGATGTTCGAACATCAAATAAAAAGACAAAAAAAAGAAAAAAAAAAACACTTTAAAAGTGTAGGTAGGAGGGCAAGCCACCCTGCATCCCGCACACACCCCCTACTTATTTATACCAACTCCGAGACCGCACTGCAGTGTAGAAAAGGGAAATTCTCCCTATCTGCACCGTACGGCGCCATTGAAAGTCAATCTTCGAACACTTATAATTTCGAACGTTTGGTCTCGACCATGTAACATTCGAAATATTGAGCATTGTACCCTATAAGAACATAATGGTATGGTGTGAAACTTATTCCCTCGAAGGCATTCAGCTGAGGTACCAGGAAGCACCATTAAAATTTTCCAAGCTATCGTGGGACTCCAGTGTGATTTTACTTGCGGAATATTTTTTGCCTCAGCATATTCTCAGATTTATATTTTTTCATACTGCAGTTACACTTTCATTGTGTTTATCGTTACTTTAGCTTTCATAACATCAAACAGAGAGCATTCTAATGAAGTGAAATGTGGGATGAATTTACTATAGTATGCCATCAACATGACTAGCAGTAATCAATTTTCTGTGGTTACTTCTTTTTCATTTTCAGGGTTTTACTGCCCCCGCAAACAATTATGTACTCCAGGTACATCTTCTTTTTCTTTCAGCTGTTTCCATTAGGGGTCACCACAGTGGATCATCTGTTTCCATTTCTTCCTGTCCTCTGCATCTTGGTTTGTCACACCAACCACCTGCATGTCCTCTCTCACCACATCCATAAACCTTATCTTAGGCCTTCCTCTTTTACTCTTACCTGGCAGCTTCATCCTTAGCATCCTTTTCCCAATATATCCAGCATCCCTCTTCAACACATGTCCAAACCAATGCAATCTCACCTCTCTGGCTTTGTCTCCAAACCATCCAACATGGGCTGACCCTCTAATATACTTATTCCTAATCCTGTCTACCCTCGTCACACCCAGTGCAAATCTTAACATCTTTAACTCTGCCACATCCAGCTCTGATTCCTGCCTTTTGTCAATGCCACTGTCTCCAACCCATATAACATAGCTGGTCCACTACCCTCTTATAGACCTTCCCTTTCACTCTTACTGGTACTCGTCTGTCACAAATCACTCCTGACACTCTTCTGTACTCTCTTCTTCACCTCTCTTCCACACTCACCATTACTCTGAACTGTTGATCCCAAGTATTTAAACTCATCCACCTTCACCAACTCTACTACCTGCATCCTCACCATTCCTCTATCCTCCCTCTCATTCACACACACATATTCTGTCTTACTCCTGCTGATCTTCATTCCTCTCCTCTCTAAAGCATATCTCCACCTCTCCAGGGTCTCCTCAACCTGTTCCCTACTCTCACTACATACCAAAATGTCATCTGCAAACATCATAGTCCACAGGGACTCCAGTCTGATCTTGTTTGTCCAACTGTCCATCACCACTGCAAATAAGAAAGAGCTCAGACTGATCCTTGATGTAATCCCACCTCCACCTTAAACACATCTGTCACTCCCACTGCAGATCTCACTGCTGTCACACTACCCATGTACATATCCTGCACCACTCTTACATACTTCTCTGCCACTCCCGACTTCCTCATATAGTACCACAGTTCCTCTCTAGGCACCCTGTCATATGCTTTCTCTAAGTCCACAAAGACAAAATGCAAGTCCTTCTGACCTTCTCTGTACTTCTCCATCAACAATCTCAGAGCAAAACATAGTTTCTTTCATTTCTAATGCAGATTGCTAATTTTTCCCACCAAGTTTTCATTTAATATAACCATATCATCAAAGCAAGAGGTGTATGCCAGATGTATGGGCATAAAATCCAAAACGCTAGACACTGAAAGGATGCAGTGCTATCATGCAACCCAAAATGGCAAACTTGTATTGTAATGCCGGTTTTACTTTTTCTTGTTCTGTTAACAGGATCTGTGAATAGCATTTAGTAAGACCCAAGGCTGACAGCCTTTCATTTAACTCATCCACATGGGGCATAGTATATACATCAAACTTGGAGACTTCATTCAGATGTTGAAATTCATTATACAAATAAACAGTACCATCAGGCTTTGGCACCAAATAAGTTTTATGAGAGCCCCACTACCACCCCTAAAGATATTATTTTAATTTCCTATTTAATAGTGTCTCATTGTACCATTGAGATTTTGTAGGGCTTGCCCTTTACTTTTTCACTTAGATATATGGCAATATCATAGTATACTATGGATAGCAAGATGTACCACTTGAGACTGGAACTCTCCAAGAAGAGCAAGGTGATAAATACTTGTTTATTTTTGATTACTGAGATGTGGCTGCATGACAAGATAAATGATAGTGCAGTAAACTTAGAGACGTTTATGTTGTTTCAAGTAAAGAGAAAACATACACTGTTTGGAAAGACCAGATAAGATGGAGTCTGCATGTATGTTAACAAAAGATGGTGCAGAAAATGTGAAATCATACTGTCACACTGCTGTCCATTAAATGTGGACCATTTTATTTACCCAGGGAGCTGAATGAGTTCAGTGTAACAGTGGTGTATATTTCACCTAGTGCTAATACCAATGAGGCTCTAAATAAACTATGCAATCACATGGGTGAGCTACAGAGCAAATATCCTGACTTTGTGCACAAGGCAGCTGGTGGCTTTAATAAAGCAGATCTGAAAGAAGTACTCCCACACTACCAACAGTATGTAGATGTTCCTACAAGGGATGATAATATCCTGGACAAGGTGTACATAAACTTAAAGAAAACTTATAAGGCAGTGCAACTTCCACAAATGGGAAGCTCTGACCATTATACCATATTGCTATCACCAGCTTACAAACTTGCACTGGTTAAAGAAGAAACCCATAAAGAAACAAATCAGGGTATGGCTGAGAGGGCTATGGAGGCCCTCCAAGACTGCTTTGAAAGAACCAAATGGGATATGTTCAAGGAGGCAGCCACAATGAATCAGCATCTGAACATTCATGAATACACTGAGGTAGCGATGGTATACATTTCAAACTGTGTTGATGAGGTAACAAATGCCAAGAGTATCACTATCAGAGGTAACCTGGTGCCATGGCTCACCCCTAAGGTATATGAGCTTCTGAAGGACAGAAACACAGCTTACAGGGTTAAGGACAAAGCAGACCTAAGTGTAGCCAGAGGTAATCTGAGGATGGGTATAAAGGAGGCTAACAGGGAGTATGGCAGAAAGGTACAAAGGCACTTTGAAGACATGAAGGATGAGAGGAAACTATGGCAAGGCATACATGACATCACTGACTACAAAATCATGTCAGCACAGTGTGAGGACAGCATTGACTTCCTGGACAGTTTGAACATCTTCTTTGCTAGAGTTGAGGAAAGAAACAATAGGTTGGCAATAAAGCTACCCACTGATGTGAATGATGCAGTACTCAACCTCAGCAAAGAGGAGGTAAGAAGAGAGCTAAGGAGAGTGAACTCCAGGAAGACTGCTGGCTTAGCCAATATACTGGGCAAGGTTTGACCATTATACCATATTGCTCATTCCCACCAGTAATGCAATTTTGAGTGTGTACCTTTAACTCCTAGTGGGCATGGCTTCAGCATTTAAAAATTGAAGTTATCACCTTACATTTTTAACAAATTCCCATTGACAGAGGTCATATATCAATACAATTGTGTTTGCTATCATGTATGCTTCAAGATAAAATTTTTCGATACCTTGTATGTAACATGGTTTAGGAATTATTAATGCAAATATGAACAGGCAATATCTGATGCCTAGAGGAGCAGTAGGGTGTAACTGCAGAAACGCCTGGAGACGTCACTCGGCTGTACAAGGCTGTGCTGATCGACTATGCACAGTGCTCAAGGAAATATTTAACACCTCTCTTGCCATGGCAAGTACCGTCATGTTACAAGGAAACTAACATCATCCCACTGCTTAAGAAAACCACTCCATCCAGCCCTAACAACTACAAACCAGTCGCTCTGACATCCACTGTTATGAAATGTTTTGAGCAACTGATCAAAAAGCATTTTCATCATGCCTACCTCCTGATTTTGACCCTCTGAAGTTTGTGTACAGAGCTAACTGATCCACAGCTGATACCATATCACTAGCATTACACATCTCTCTTGAGCATTTAGATGACAAAGACAACTATGTGAGGATGCTGTTCACAGACTTCAGCTCTGCATTTACTACAGTGTTACCAATGCAGCTGATAGAAAAACTGGCACATTTAGGAATCAGTAAACATGTCTGTAACTGGATCCTGGACTTCCTGGTTGAGAAACCACAGAGGGTGTGTTCAGGTAAGAACACATCAAAGCGCATTATGATAAACATTGGGATTCCACAGGGATATGTTTTTAGCCCACTGTTATTCACTAACCTGACCCACGATTGCTATTCACAAGTCCAACTATATCATCAAGTTTGCTGATAACACCACAATCGTGGGGCTCATCACAAACAAGGATGACAGGGCATTCAGAGAGGAGGTGGCATCTCTGATCAGTTTGTGCAAGGGGAACAACCTTTACCTGAATGTAAACAAGACCAAAGAGATTATCATTGACTTCAGGAAAAGCCGAACAAATCACCCAGTACTCAGGATCAATGGTAAGAATGTGCAGAGGGTTAGAAGTATGAAATTCCTGGGTGTGCACATATGAGAGGATCTCTCATGGTCGGGAAACACCAGCCAACTGGTCAAGAAAGTCCACCAATACCTTCACTTTTTTAAGAAGGCTGAAAAAACTAACCTTCCTCCTTATATTCTCTCCCCCCTCTATAGAGGTACAATAGAGAGCATCATCACCTGCAGCTTCACAGTGTGGTTTGGAAGTTGCACAGTTAATGAAAGGAAGGCACTACAAAGAGTGGTGATGATTGCAGAGAAGGTAACAGGTCCCATCTTCCATCAATACAATATCATTATTCAGCAAGAAGCATCTGAAAGGCCACCAAAATAATACAGGACAACATGTATTCTGCACATGGACTGTTTAACATCTGTCATCCGGTAGGAAATGACATAGCATCCACTGCAGGGCTACAAGATTCAGTAACAGTTTCTTCCCTACAGTGATTAGACTTCTGAACTTGGGCACTAGTCCTAGGGGGTCTGAACACATAAGTCAATTTTTATTAATTTGTGCAATATATACTTACATATTTTCCAAGTAAGTGCAATATTTATTTATTATATCCATAGTCGGTATTATTTAACTCACTCAAGTGCAATATTAGACAAATAACAGGCATTTCAATCTGTAGTTGGTGTAGGGATGGGAGGTTTGTGTAATGGTTAAGGTGCTTACCTTAGAAACACATTGAGCAGGGTTTGATTCTCACATGGGATAATTGGCTAGGCTTAAAATGGCCCAGAGGACAGTTTGCCTAGTACTAATCTATGAATCTAGTGTGTTTTGTTTTATTTTAAATAGGGTAGTTAATTTAACTCATGGGGAGGGTATTCTTTTCATATATGAGTTTTGGTAAATGTCTCTGCTCTTTCTTGCGTGTATTGGGAGTATTTTTGTATTTGTTAGTTATGTTTATTCCTCTACTTATATGTGTTGTTTCACTTTCCTTTGTAATCTCAAGAATTGAGCTGATGCACAAACTTTCGTTTAGGCTACATGTGTGTAGTTCTAAATGACAATAAAGTTTACTTTGACTTTGACTTTACTACAATGGTTCTCCCTGTGGGAACTAAAAAGATAGCTTTAGAAGATGGCCTTTACTTTTTCTTCTAGAGATGTGACAGTATCATGGTATATTAGACTAGTTCTCCATGTAATAGCTGTAATAATAGCTTTATTTCTCACACTAAACTGTCATATTTTTTATGGTGAACAGAAACATAGTGAACCATCTGAACGTCTGTGTCTAGCTCAGAAGTCTGAGAGGTTTCAAGGGTCAGATTGACTGCATATATCCATAGGTTCATAGGTTCATAGGTTGGTACTAGGCTAGGGCCTATACAAGCCTAGCCATAACAATTCTCTGGCTATTTCTTTCCACACTATTTACTTCCCTGGTCCCCTGTCTAGCAGGGTGACTGACGTGATCCCCGGCATGAATTTCCTTTCTCCCATCCAATCGTCAAGGTTCCTATTGAAGAGGGCCAAGGAGGCGCTATGCTTGACATGTATGGGCAGTCTATTCCAGAGTCTGGGGAGTCCCTGGGTCAGGAACCTATCCCTCCAGCATGTTTTGTTTATTGTGATGACAAGGTTTAGATCCCTGAAGCATGTGGCTCTGAGGGATCGGGATTTCTTTAAGTGTAGCATGTCCAACAGCTTTGGGTTTGACATGGCCTTGTATGTTAAGCAGAGGTCCCGTTTCCCGGGTTTATGGAAATTTACATGCTAAATTTGCTCAGGTGTATGTTTATTTGGCCATTTTATTTTTATGACTTTTAATAGGCAAATTAGGCCCTTGACAATTGCCTGAAAGTTTTTATTTTACTGTGAGTCCAAATTCTTTGTTAATGCATTTCATCAGCCCACATCTATGGACATTAGTTAGAGATGTTTAAGCTGTTTAAAGACATGGCATAATTCCCTTATAACATTGTGAATAAGAAGCTTTCTTGGATCAGCCATGATTTCCCTGGGTGTTCTTTCCATTATAAAATCTTGACGTATTTTTTTTGCTCTCACTTAGTGAATGAGTAAAGACTCTGAATAGTATGCTGCATAATATAATACTGCTGCTAGAATGTGGTATTATCCCTTAGCAGACTTAATATGAGGCACACCATATGTCTATTGATGTCTTCTTGAATTTTACCTCTATTACAAGCAATATCATAAAAGGACATCAGAATCTCCCACTTTGAGCCATTTTTGGAAGTCATAAGAGGAAGCACTGTATCTCTCTGTAGCTACAGAGAATTCTGACACGGAAAACTTTGCTAACACTCTTTCTTTAGTCTGCTCATAGGAAAGTAGGATCAATATTAGGCAAGCAGTCATAATGACCATAACATCTCTAGCAATATACAGCTCTAAGCAGATACACTTCAATTTCTTGACACCTGTTTTGGCTTCTGAATACTCATTACTCAACACCCAAATTTAGCAGGACCATACTTGATAGCTCTGGTATAATTTTGTGTCCATCCATCCATCCGATCATCAAGAGTAGCTTTAAATGTAGTCATATTAGTACTTTGATTCATAGTCCTGAGTTATTCCAAAGGCTGGGAGTATCTGAATAAGGAACCTAACTCTCCAGCCAGTGTTGTTTATTTTTTGGTATAGATTTAGGTACCTTGAACACGTCTCTGAAATTTAGGAAAGGATGTCTGCCATACTACAACTTCTATGTGAACATATAGAACATAATGATGATAACCAAAAACAGTGTTATACAAAAGTCAGGTCAAAATCACTGGTAGGCTACTGAACATAAGGAGTGTCATGAAATTCTATTGTGATAGTGAAGGATTTATGGCTTTCATTTTTTTTACATTAAAAGTCAATGGGGTGCTCCAGTTGGATTTGCACATACCAAAGGGTGCATTGTATTCAATGATGTTCCTGCAAAGGGAAGAATACAGTGGTAGCATGACATCTTTGGACCTTCAGCATATTTCCTTGGTAATTCACTGGGCCAGATAGAAGAATTTCAAAGCTGTGGTGGGAACATGATGATCACATGAATGAGAGCTGTCCACATAAATACCTAGGTCTCTTATGACCATGTCTGTCTAAAGAGGAGTACCATTCAGAAAGCATGAGGTAGGAGCAGCTTGGAGCAGCTTTTTTTTTTGTTTTTTTTGTTTTTTTTTGTTTTTTAATTTTTTCTTTTTTTATTTACTATGAGACCATTTTTGGTACAACATGAATGTTCATATTCCAGCTTTTGCTGGAGATGTTCAGTATTAGTGGATGAGTATAGCAATAACCCATGGCTGGATATGGTTAATGCTAGATTTACCCATAGTTGGTGTAATTTGGTCAAAAGGGCGAAGCCCAAGTGACCAAGCAAAGCCAACCATGGGTAAATCCAGCATTACCCACACCCAGCCATGGGTTATTGGTATTATACAATGACATTATTTAAGAAAAAAGTTACTTACTTTTCTTAAATAATGTCTTTGTACAAGGGCACAGTGGTGTTTTTGCACTTTTTTCTGGTATCATGTTTTTTGATGTACTGAGACTTACATTCCAATACTTACACAGTACATCAGTGTTTTGGAAAGGCAGTCATGAAGAAAGGAAGATCTATTTTGCTTTTATATTTATTTGTTTATTTATTAAAAAAAAAGAAGTTTAAAATCTGTACAGATCAGAGGTATGAGAGAAAAAGAGCAATATAAGGAAATTCATGTAAGTTTCTTTAGTTTTGCATACCATAACTGATTTCCATTGCATTTATGCCATGCATCTCTCATACCTCTAAACTCTCAGAATTTCAAATGCCATACTTCTCAGCCTGTTAGCTCAACCAAACAGGAAAGCCATAGTATATATTAATAGAAGAAAGTCTGGACAACTGGACCTATTTCTATTGGTCTTTGCTGAATTTTATAATGGACACACTGGCTGGGCTCACCAATCAGTGTGCACATTTGTGAACGCTAATGGTAAGACATTGTATAATAAATAATACTGAACAAGTTGCAGTCAGCCACACTTCTGGGCTACTGACTTGAAGTAAATACCAAAGAAAAGCAGGACCTAAATCAAACCCCATATCAATCCACAAGTTCTACTTTTGCATAGGTTTCTTTAGATTGATAGAAAAATCAATAAGCCAGCCTGTTTTTATGGAGTGCATATCTCACTAATTAGCTTTTTCTAGTATAAATACCAACTTTACCAAAGAATCCAGATTTCACACTTGAAGGGAAATAAATTATTGCCCATGCCTGCTTTTATGGAGCTTGCATATATAATGAATTACTCTTATACTGTGATATTGTGCTCCTTATAGGCCTATTTGGGTGTCTGTGGAGCTGCAGTCTTGAAGTAGTCTGAAAGGAGTATTTAGACCTTTCCAGTGTGAAGGAGAACATGCCTCCTTTTCATAAAGAGTAAAATGCTAGAGACAGGAAGGCAGGGACTTGACTCTCTTATAGAAAGAGAGAATACTGGGGACATGTAGACAGAGAGAGAGAGAGAGAAAGAGAGATAGTGTGTGAGTATCAAAGACATGGAGAATTTTGCAGTAACTGTAATGGAATGAAATTTTCTATAAAAAAGCAAAAGAAGTGTGGAATCCAGCTTAAAGTAAAATGGAGTCTAGGTCCATGAGACTTGGAATGTTCTTTTTTCTCCTGGCATAAAGCACATTCTCACTGTCAAAGTTATTTTAAGAAAGCATGAGGATGTACTGTCAGCAAGATCTTGCAGAAACATGTATTGCTCGTTTTGGTCAGTCATCTGAAATTGAATAATTGTTTCATTTATACTATGTGATTTTACTATAAAATAACAGGTATTCCTTAGTTCAGTGAGACATAGGTTTATTACACTTTGTCTCCCAAGACTGTGTTGTTAAATAAAAGAGATTTCTTGTTTGACTGAGTGTTGTACCTTAACAAGACACACAGACTGTGGGCTGTAATAGTGGTCCCGAGTTCAGAAGCTCAAAACTGAAGACTGCTTTGCTCTGAATGGTCATTCCTTTGAAGTGCTGACAGTAGGTGTGTGGATGCTGGACATAAATAAGATAGTGCTGTTTTGCTTTATTTTAATTACATAGTAAATTTTCTTTCAGAAAGTATGCTTCATGAAATATTTCTAGAAATGTTATTTATTTTAAGTCCAGTAAAATAATGCTTGTTTGCTTGTTTGTTTTTAATAAAACAAAATATGTCTTAAAACACGATGTTTGTATAAAATGAATATGTACTGATGGAGATAAACCCTGTGTGTGTGTGTGTGTGTGTGTGTGTGTGTGTGTGTGTGTGTGTGTGTGTGTGTGTGTGTGTGTGTGTTAATGTAGAGGTACAAATATTAATAGACATTGAGGAAATCCTGCTATATGCATAAATGTAGAGGTACAATATTAACGGAATTGGAGAAAATGCTGACAGTGTGTTGATACAGGAATAAAACATCATCACTTTGAATATTGTGGTTAAGCTAAGGGGCAGAGGATCTTCAAAGTGGTTAATGTGCTTTTTGATGATTAACCTATATTTGCTGTGAACATAGTCTCAGATCCAGTAACACAAGTTGGATAGCAAAACAGTAGTAAATCAGGTCAATGTGCATATGCCAGTACAATAAGGTGGTTACAGACTTCTGTGACTAAACTTTTATAATATCCTTACAGACTACTTCAGCATAATGGTAGAATACTGAAACCATGGAAATCTATTAGGGAAGGCAACACTGAAAGCTAAAGGCAGTGAAGACGAAGCAAATGCATTTTCTAAATGTTGACATCATCATCTATGTTTAATATATAGAGATTGTCACCTTACTATTTGCAAAGCATAGATTGAAAAAGTTATCAAGTAATATTAGACACAACAATCAAATCATAATATATTCACCTTCAAACACAATCAGAACTATATACAAAAAATATTTATTTACTTTTTTCAAAAATGTTGCGAAATGGTTGCAAACAAATATAAGTTTAGCAAGGCAAGAAGCCATTAAATCAGAATATTAACTAAACTAAACAAGCTCATTTTATATCTGGTAAACTAATACTGTAAGACTTTAGTGTGCAACAGACCAGCTTGAATTATGCAATATGCCATCTCTTATAAAGAAAGATTTATAAAACTTATTTATGAACCTGACACTCTTGATTTATGGCTGCGTCCTTTCTCCCTAAAGATAAATGATACATATATGAGTCCCATACTAGTTTGCTTCAGGCTCTTTCAGGTAGGTTCAATATATTAAACTATTTCAATGTTTTAAGGGACAGGACATTATTTTCCCTAAATGCTTAATAGCTCCTCTA
This sequence comes from Protopterus annectens, assembly GCF_019279795.1. NCBI lineage: Eukaryota > Metazoa > Chordata > Ceratodontiformes > Protopteridae > Protopterus > Protopterus annectens. Next base: position 667,066,300 of record NC_056746.1, read on the forward strand.
CAATTTTGTAAAGGATTCAGGCACTTATCCTTATTATAATATAAAGCAGATCCCGAGAAGAGAGCATTGAAGAAAATCAATCTTAGAGAATGCATTTCCTAGTTAAGATTATGTTTTACTGCAAAATGATATATTATGAATAATATCCTAGCATTGTACATGTTATTACATCTGTTTACTTTCAGATATCTTGATTTGGTTAAAAATGTCATCTAAATTTAATTAAAATGGAAGACTTGAGTGGACATCACTTTAGGCAGGCATTAAATATAAAGTGCATATAAATTAAAACAGAAGTTTATCAAACATGTATGACTTGAACTAGGGAATTTTGTTTTATTTAGTTATTAACCATAATGCATCAGATGCAAATGGCCTTTTCAGGGGCAACCTGGAAGCACTGCCTGGTTAATTAAATATGTTAAAGGACTACTGTGTACAACAGGGTGATTTTTCCTTTGGGAGTTCTTGTTTCATGTGGTTGTTCAGTTCTGCTCCTACTTCTACTTTATCAGTTGGGTTAAGCGAATTCCTCCAAGTCATTGTTTGCTAGTGGACATTGTGAAAATCAGACTCAGAACTACTAGATGAACCAAAAACAGTGGGTAACATTAATCCTTATAGCCCGACAACAGATTAAGTTGTAGAGTATGGGTGCTGATTAAACTTGATTTCCTCTGGGAGATGTTTAATTGACTTTACATATTTTTTATTTAGTTCAGAAGTTCCAAATGCACTTGTGTTCAGGACACATGGCCTTAAAGGAATGCAGACTCATTTAACTACAGAACATAATTCTCATAACTTGCCTAAATATCTAATCTTTGCTTAAATTCAGATATATTACAGACTCTAAAATTCACTGGGAGACAGTTTCAGAGCCTAGCAAAACCCTAAGTTATTAATGTGTATATTTTGTGCACATTCTATAAATATACAGTGACATTAAAGTTGAAATATCTAGAATTCCTGTAATTTGAACAAGAACAAGAAGCATTTACTTTAATATGTCACTGAAAATGTGGAAGTTCCTACTAAATTTACTTTTTATCAAGCTTGAAAGCTCATACTAAATTTATTTCTCTTATCAGCCTGTAAGATGGGTTATACTGGTTTACCTAGACAGATCAATCAGAATATGAGTATTCTTTAAGAAAGGTAAATTATATACATATATATATATATATATATATATATATATATATATATATGTGTATATATCTGTGTGTGTGTGTGTGTGTGTGTGTGTGTGTGCGTGTGTGTGTGTGTGTGTATTGTTTTTTACCAGAAGCAATTCAAGCATTTTTAATCTTATTAGAGATATAAGTAAAAAATGCTGCATTGCACTTCAAACATAGCTGAATTATGGACTTATATACATAATATATTAAGACAGGGGTTTACCTCATGCATTTTCAAATTCTGCATGATCTCTGTATTACAAAAAGCGCTGAACATAGCAAATTTCTTGTTTTCTTGTTTTCTTGTCCAAGTGATCCAATGTTTCTTGGGGCCATTCAGTCACAACAAAGATATAATTTCTAACAGGAAGAAGCTGATTTAAAACTTGAACCTTATTCCTAGATGTCAATGAAGATTTCAGTATTAACTTCAATCTATTGAAATATTGCTTACTAAGTTTTGTTCTCATTTATCTCTTTTTTATTGCTGACCCATCATCTATTCCCAGATATTTATACACACCCTCTTATCCAAGTTCATTTAAATTACATTTCCCTTCCATGTTGATATTTACTTGGTGCTTCAGTTTCCCCTGCTATAAATGTTGCTTTTACACATTTGTCAAGGTGCAAATAGCAGTCCTATATAGGTTTATAGGTGCATAGGTAAGTACTAGGTTTATTGCCCTTGCTGGACATTTTAAACCTAGTTTATCTTTTTATGCTTAAATTAACCTAGCCCATTTGGTTAGAGATTGCTCTTACCCATCCTAAAGTCGATAATTATATATTACCCCTAATGCCATTAACTGGGATCATACCACTAGTTTCATACCATAGATAATTTGAGGTGGCCTATGCATGGGATAAATCATTTAGGAGCTGCTTCTGTCCATTAGTAGTTGCAGAAGGCACTCGTGGTAAATATTCTATTTCAAGTCCGTAGATCTACGCTGATCTTGAAAATGGACAGGAGTGAACTTTGTTTTGTGTGGATGCAGAATATGTTCCAGAGCAGGGATATCCTCTGCAAACTCCATACCTTTAGAGGTGACTGTTGCAAGATCATATTCATAAAACTCAGTCTGTCTGTATTCCCTCCAAACCATTCTGTTGATGTTGCAGAAGAGATTTAAATCCCTAGACTGAGTATTTCTGAAGCCGTTTGACTTGCTGATATACAGTAAATCCATCAGTATTGGGTTGGAGAATTCCTTGTATGTCAGACACAGGTTACTTATTAGAAGTATGTAGGATACTGAATATGGTGACAGAGCTTTGAGTTAGTCCATGTAGGACATGTTGTTTAGGCCTTCTATCCTTTTAGTAAGGTATCTATACTTCATCCACATTGATGCCTTGTAATATGCTATCTATGTGGATAAGGTATATAATCTGAGAAAGTTTTAACCAATTGTAGTTGTACTTTCAAGTACTTGCCTGATGAGCTCTGCAGTTTCACATTGTCTACAAAAAATATATGATGTCATTGGGCAAACTTGGTTTCTGAAGTTAAGCTGTAAACCTAGTCAAGTCTTTTATATGAACAGCTTAGGGGGTTAAGGACAAGGCAATGAATTGTTCTGTAATATCCCCTTTGTATTTTTATCCCTGGAATAACAATTGACTCTTTATCATGACTCAGTTGTAAAGCAGTGTGCCAATATTTAGTTGTGACTACTGTGTAATTCATCAGTTTAAGTTATATTTTATGCATCTGTAAGTATTCCATAAATTGTGAATGTGGAGTGCTGTCAAATTCTTTTTTGTAATCAATCCCTGTCAAACTTCTTACAGCTCTCTACTATGACTTTGCGTAATAACAGATGATCCTTTGTGCTATATGACTTTCTTATATTATCTTTTTATTCTATTGCAATGATTAGTTTTTTTTTTCTAAGAGATTATAAACTCATATGTATCTGTTCTAGTATATCATTTATGTATAGTAAGAAGATAAGCTATTGGTCTATTGTTCTTAAGATGACTTGCAGGTGTGCTCTTTAGGAGGAAAACATTTTTTCCTGTTGTTAACTAGGTTGTTGTATGTCTAGAATATGCATATAAATAATTTTTACTTGGAGAGAAAATCATTTTGCAAATACACATGAACACAAACCAGCAAGGAAAAGACAAACCACACTAGTCAGGGAATGTAGCCATGCTTTAGAAACTTTACTGATGAGCACTTTCATTATTTAATAATAACTTCTTTAGTTAAAAGCCTTTACTAAATAGTGTGCTTAAATACCCCATAAACAAACGTGACTGCCAAGCATCCTCTAGTCACCAATCAAAATATTAATTCACTCTTTTGAAAAATATGTTACGCAAGGCACGCTGATTTTACGATTAAGATATAGTTCCATCAATTAAAGTGCCTTTTGTTAAAATCACATGTCCTTACTTTTCATTATGAGGCCATGCTGACTTTAACAATTATTGAAACATTATTAGAACATGTAAAACTGCAAGTCTGCCCTACCCACTCAAAATAGTGTAAACAAAGGAAACCACCTACCCTCACCAAAGCTGCTTTTCTTACCCTCAGCAACCCATACTCATCTCTGCATCTATCCTTCCAGTGAATATACCACTCCCTAAAATAAAAACTCCTCCTTTCAACCACAGTACATCTAAGTATAAAACAAAATACTTTCACAACTACCCACAAAAAATGAAAGCTTATGACTTCCCAAGGACTTTGCTCTTGTCAGGTGATATACACCCAAAGCCTGGTCCAATCATTATTCCTAACACCTCACAAAATATCACCCCCAATTCTAATCAACCATCCATACCAAAAAAGAAAAATCTCCTTCTATTCTAACAAACTAAGCTAGTTTCATGCTTGGCTATCTCTTCATACCCCAGACATTATCTCTGGCACAGAAACTTGGCTTAAACCTCAAAACCAATATAAAGACATTCTTCCTCCAGGTTATAATATACTTTGTCAAGATCGCTTAAAGAAAAATACCTGAACTGGCCCAACTACCTCACCTGTTCCTACAATCTCAGCTCCAAATCATACACTTCATCCTATATCAGCCTGATTTCTGCCCAAGTCTATCTTCTCTCATCTCTCCCTACTCCAATACCAGACTTCTCCGAAGTTCAACCCAAGACCTAATAAAAATCCATTAACCCAAATCCAACACAGAGTGCAACTTATATTGCTACCATCCTTCTATTACTTGGAACAAACTCCCACTAGAAATAAGCCCCCTGACTCACCCCAAACAATTTAAGCTAGCAACCAAAGACCACTTTAAAAAACACTGATCCTGTCATTGTACTCTGCCTCCCTGATTATTACCTAGCTTTTATAGTACAGTCAAACTATCTCACTAAAACATCATTAACTACTTCATCCTATGCTTCCTATGCAACTGCCAAAGCTTATTCTATACTCTATTCCCTGCAATTCTTATGTAACCTTTTATGTTTCTGCTACTCTGCATACAAAACCTTATATTTACTCAACTCTCTTTTTAAACCAAAACATAGAACTTATTCTACTTTTTTAACATTCTCATTTTTGTTTATAGCACTGTTTTATCTGTCAGCTATATACATGTATGTAGCTTACATATTTTAACTACCAAAATTCTCTATTGCTGTTTTTAATGAAATGCATCTGTATTGCTATTTTTATTGCATTGTATATCTTTGGAGCTTTTCTTCCCGGGCCTCCGCTGAAAAAGGGCAATAGCTCAGCCAGACACTCCTGGTCAACAAATGTAAAATAAAACAAATGTAAAATAAATAAATAAATAAAATAAATGTTCTGTGAATGAAGGTGGTTTCCAGTATGACATCCCTTTTGTTGTACAAAGGCAGGATTCCTAGACTGCTTGAACCTTACTGAAGTTATAACAAGTGATCACATTTCTCTGCAAATACAATAAATGTATAACAAATTTATTTATAGATAATCAAAACATATAAAAAATATATATGTGTATGCAAGTACATGTAATACAGACACTAAAAAGTGAATAACCTTAGCTAAAATTCTAAAAGAGTGCTGACTTATTAAAGTTGTTAAAAAGTATAGCCCCTGGAATCATTAAACTCTCTGCAGGAATAGTACTATTCCTGCACAGAGTGGATCGTGCCCATGTAGAATAGCAGTGTGCCATGCATATTAATGAAAGCATGATGCTGTGTTATCTACATGGACATGATCTGTGTATGAGCATTGCTCGCACAGTACACATGCCCCTGCACTCCAGAATTGCCATACGGCAATTCTAAAGCATCTACAGTGTCCACGGACACTGTTATGTCAACATAACAGTGTCTGTGGACAAAATAAGTAAAGTAACACAAAAGCACAGCCCCCCACAATGGTCCAGCACAGATATTGTCCAGAATGGCATGCCAGTGTGCATGCTGGCATACCAAATAAGTAAGCATGTTCCCAATAGGAACATTTAAACCAATTCTCCCATGTATGATGTAGTTGTCCAGATGTCCTGCCCTAAGATGCAAAAAGCAATATGCATACTCCTACAGTAAATACAAATAAAACATATATTTATTTATTTTTCCTGTCTGCAATAAAGTTTAAACATAGCAGAGTAGGTGTTCACGTCACGCAGCTATGCTCAGCCTAGCTTCCACATTAGAAGGAGCTAAATAGAAATATACAGCCAAAATTTGCAATGTGAGATAGTGTAGTCATTAGAGCATCTGTTGTACATGCAGTTATTCACAGTTCGATCCCCACTGAAAACATTTCAATTTTATATGTGAAAGCAGTACTAATTGATTTTTTATAATTAATTAGTAAATAACATATATTTGTCAACCAACATAGTGTAGTAGGTTCAAATGTGAGGTGTCAGTGTAATAAAGTTGTGAAACCCCCATATAAACACAAGTGTCCCATACAGTATAGTCTCACAAAATGTAATGTCATGAAAGCACATGGGTGATGTTATGGAAGGTCAACATATATATCATAACATGTCATTAATGAGGAATGAACCCCGCAACCCTGATAGTGCATAAAATGAAAGCTGAACAATGCTAAGTTGTGATCAGCCCTGCTTAGCCAGTGTAAGCATTGTTTAAATATAAATGATAAGCAAGAATTAGTGTAGCTAAGCAGATTTGCACATTGGTAAGTAGTGCTTAGCATCTACTCCTTTAAGCAATGCTTACCTTAGCGAGTTTGACCGTCACTTAGCTTAGCTCAGCACATTTGGAACAGTACAATCACAGCAAAGGGCAAGAAATCAGCCCTATTTAAACCCTACAGGTGGGAATACAACCATAACCAGTTGTAGCTGATCACTGCAGGCACTATGGCTGGTGTTGGTGAAGGTGTGCACTTTCGGGTGCAGCGCTGGGGCATTCAGGAGTTCAGGGTCATGGTTGGGCTCCTAGTACAAGACCATGAAGGGAGACTGCTGCAGGACCTGCACCAGGGCTCCCAATACAAAGCAGAGGCCTGGGACTGTCTCGCACATGATCTCACCAGTGCCACTGGCATCCCTCAGACTGGTGAGCAGGTCTGGCACCACTTTGCTGACTTGAAGCATAGGAAGAGGGAGCTCTTGGACTAGTGGGTCCAAGATGCATGGGCGAAGAGTGTCCCAGCTGTGTGTAAGTATCAATATCAATAAGTATTTTCCAAAGTGCAGCCTGTGTATGTGATGGATAGGAATGCATAAATATTTCTTTATCTCCTGTACAGCTGCAGATGAGAGGGCTGCAAACATGGACGCCCATACCAGCAGGCTGCTAAGGTTGCATTGCGAGTCTGGTGAGTGCAAATCTAGCTTATGGTATTCAGGGCAAATAAATAGAAAGGAGTAGAATGTCACCTGTCAGTATTTAAAAATGGGTATGGTTTGTACTGAATAAATGAGACATTAGCAGACTAATAGTGATGTACATGGTATATATCAACAAAGGTGTCATTACCTGTCAATAAAAGTCAAAACCCCAGACTGGTTGTGTTCACTTTGGTATGTGGTAGTATGAATTGAAATGTGTACAGTTTCTGTACAGCAACTATAGCTCTGAAAGCATTAAATAATCAAGGCTCATCTGACAAAGATTGTGGAGTTGTAAAACAGGTGATTAACTATATGAAAAGTTCCATGCACAAGCTCTGATACCAGAATAATAATGTTGTGTTAACCAGTGTTTTCCAGACTGTGCTATGTCAAAGAACGAATACACAGTATAAGAACTATCTGCCATGCATGAATGTCAGAATTACAATGTCAGATTGTACATCCAAGAGAGTATTAGGCAGAAAACATTCAAGCAAGATACAGCAGTTTCTTAATAGCTCATTCTGATGAATCACAAATTTGTTGTATCTGTTGTTGCACAAACAGTCATGGTTCGAATCCCGGGAGTGGCAGTAAGCTGTATGCATAATTTCACCCAGGAATATGTGAATATGCATAGAAACAGTCAGGTAGTGTTAACAGAAATTTCCTCCACAGGTCTGCCAGGTAAGACAAGGTATATCTTAGCTGCAAGAAGGCTGTACTTATACACTGTATACAACACCCACTGTCCAACGCCAAGGCTGCAAATGACAGCAAGATAAGCACATACACCAAGTAGTCTCCTCCAAGAAGTATCCCTCATGTGTCACACTGTCACAGCTAGTGATCACTGCTGCCCACACCCAGGAGAACTGATAGAAATCAAGGCAGAGTATGGCAGTAGCCCCCCCCCCCACACACACACACACACAGTATGAGTGCACATATGTAACCCTGACTATGTGAATATGGGTAGAAACAGTCAGGTAGTGTTAACAGAAACTTCCTCCACAGATCTGCCAGGTAAGGAAAGGTATAAGTTAGCTATAAGAGGGCTGTAATTAACACTGTGTACAAACATACCACTGCCCAAACTAAGGCTATAGGTCGATGTAAAGTGAGGTAATACCTGCAGAGTAATGATTAGAGCAATGATCATTAAAGTTGTGAGCAACTGAAACCTATACAGTTGTTAATTGATCTCTCTCTCTCCCCCCACCCTATTTGCATCAATAATCTAAACACATCAGTCTATGGGTATGTTTTTCATCAAATCTACTGTTGGGACATGTGTCCTATTGTTCTACAAATATTTAAATGTTTGACTATTAATGTTCCCTGTTCAAATACTATCACTTGTGGTCTGTTGCTATCAATGTAACCTACATGCTGTTATAATGCCCACTGTGGTTCCATATATGCATGTGTTCTGTTTGCTATGCAATTGTTCCAAATCTGTTGTTTTGGGTTAATGGGAATACCTATGCATGTTGTTATAACCAATCCTGGAATGTGTTTTTCATGACTAACCAACATATATTATAAAGCTGCAACACCATAGCACATCTGGGAAGGCTGATCCTAGCGGATCCACCTGTCCCGCCTCAACTTACCATGGCACTGGGCCCCAGCATGTCTGGGATCCAACCCGGAATCTCCTCGTCCACTGGTCCTGCACCACCTTCAGGTGGAACTGCCTCAGGGAATGGGGCCCATCCATCCCTGGGAGTGGTGGTGGATGACACTGTCACCCATCGTTAGGTTTGGGGATTGTTGCATAGTAAGCTTTGAAAGGAGTTTGGAGATCTGCTATGCCAGCTTGAGGGCTGCTTGGCACATCTTGATTGTTAGCATGCTCCTCCTGCTCAGCTCCTAGCACAGCCACCTTTGGGGCCATGAAGGTGCAGTGATGACTGCCCATGGGTGGGGACCTCAGTCCCACTGTTTCCATTTGGGGGCTCGTGGGCAACTGATTCCCAACCACATTCCTCAACCAAGGTGTTTACCCCCCACATGTGTCATATACCACCCCTGTGTGCTGTCTTGTCTGTTTTGTCTGTCTTCCTACCCAACCTACCTCCCCAAATATAACTACTATCCTTTCCCAACATCCCACTCTCACCTTATAAAAAAAAAAAAAAAATGTCGCCACATACATAGCTGTCCATTTCGCACACATGTCCACTGGACACAAGTAACATGGTCTAATTGGTTTAACAACACATTACTGTTGTCCTCACCCCTCTCTCAGGGGTTTGAGTGTCCAAATTCACCTCCAAATTCTGTACAAATGCACAGCTGTTTCCTTATCAGAAATAAACAGCTATGGACCTTCCCTACACCCATCCTGTACATCCCTAGCTATCTGTCAGATTGTTTTTCCCTCTGCGTGCCCCCTTTTTCACCATTTTCCTATCACCCCTTTTTTCTTTTCTTTTAAAGAAATTAGCACAGGGGTAAGTGGGATTAAGTTGGAGTAAGCAGCAGTAAGCAAGTTTGCGCAATGCTAAGTGATGCCTACACAGATTAAGCAGTTTCACATTTAACTGTGGATGGCATTGCTTACCATCATGCAAACCAGCACAAATTCACTTAAAACTGCTTAAAACTGCCTTAATCACCCTGTCTCCATCAGTCACTGTTCTGCCCACCAACAAAACAATCAGCCCTACCAAGGCTTGAACCCAGGACCTGGTACACCATACTCAGAGCAGCTTACCATTACACCATCTAAAATGTAATAACAAATGCTGTTTTTTCAAATATATCATTCGGTACAGGTATACAATAGTAGGGAACAGACATTGTGGAATCAGTCATGTTTAGTATATATAAATATACACATATAGATGTGTATGGTGATAGATAAATATTAAAAAGTATATATGTCAGATATATGGAGCTGGAATATATATATATATATATATACATATATATATATATATATATATATATATATATATATATATATATATATATATATATATATATATATACCCATAACATGTAGTGGAGTCATACCCAGCACCATACCTCTACACCTCTTAGTGCAATAATTCTGGACAAAGGCTGCCAAAATGGGGGACAATGGTCCAAGAACAGGGACATTATGTACGTATTGCAGTTATAAATGTAGAATTTTCCTACAGTAACAGTATTTGTCTCAGCATACATATCCAGAAGGATGTGAGTTCTGAAACTGAAATGTGTGTCATCATTTACAGACAGAAATCCTCACACCATCACAGTGATCTACCACAGAAATGAAAATAGTATTCTGTGGAACAGCACATACATATGAGCAATAATCTTGGACAGCCTAAAACAATCTGGCCAGTCGAGAGGTATTCTCAGAGCCCTTTAGTGCAACAAATCTGGACCAAGCCTGACCGGGGGGGGAGGTAAAGCCACGAAACTGGGAACATATTCCAAATATTGGAATAGATAAGGTGACACAGCTGATGTAGAAACACCCTCATGTCTGTTGTACAATATATTGACTGGAATAGCCCAAGTCCAAAACCAAATTACTCCCTACTACTCACTGACATACATCTTCACATCATCCCACTGATGTGTCAGACATACACAACACATATGGAGGCCAGGCAACAGTACATCTGATAAATATCGGGACATAACATCACAGTAGGGAAATGACACTTAGCTGCTAGGCATGTCACCAAGTACTGTCTAAACTACAGGCAGACTGACACAACAGAAACCCAATTTTGCTATGGGGGAATACACATGTAACTGTGAATATATCAGGCACTACACGGATGTAACAGCACTGACCAACAGACACCAGTGTGAAAGTGCATAGCCAGAACCAATCTCACCACATTCAAAGTGACATACTGGTAAGCCACAAGAACAGTAGAGTATATGGACTGTGTGAACAAAATCATCAGCATGTTTGCCACTCGCACACTACCCCTATATATATACTAGCCAAATTCACAGTGTAGTCTGATGTTTGACTGTGGTATTGGGCATGTCTCAGTCTGCACCTACAAACATATACAGCTAATATATCACCAGAAGCTGGAGCGCCATGCAACGTCAGATAGTAAATGACCCTCAACACTTACATCTACCCCCCCCCATACACAGGCCAAATAACACATTCACAATCCAATGCTAGACAATCCTGACAGTCTGTCAACAATTTCCAGAAATACACAGTCCTGTCAACTGTATAGAGCCCCACAGAACATCCAGGCTTCGTCCTCATATGTAAGGCCTTCTATACATAACATGTTTGACAGTCTGATACATCACTGGGATGATATCTGGAATGAAGTCACTATATAATGATATACTACACATTTACACCTCTTACAGCATGATATCTTGACAACACCTGACATATTTGGGGGCAGAGGCCCAAACACAGGGTCATCACTGACATATTGCTGTCATAAACTGAGAAAGTTGCTGGTGTAACATGGTTGTTGAAACATATCTTTTCCGAGGTATATGAAGTCAGAAACACACATGGATGTTATCATTTACTGACTGCAATCCTCAGAATATGCTACTGAATTTCCAAGGCCAAAATATGTGTGATTAACACACCAAATATAAGAGTCCAAACATGTGCCAGTCTGTGGATAGCCCTTTGTTTGGAAGTTATGTCAGCCACATAACACTATCAGACTTAAATTCATGCAGAGCAGCCATATTTACACAAACCAGGTCAAACTAATTCAACTTTATAACAGCAACACTTATATTCTGTCCCTATGTCTGGAACATTCTCCCCCAGTTTGCTGGGCTGTCTCCACGGTGTTTGTCATAAGAGGTATTCCCAACTACACTCTGTGATGCTGTTTGTCACACACACCTCCATGAACTACTCCTTTAGGCAAGGAAAAGGGGTAATGCCCACATGAAATACTCAGTTATAGGAGTGTGTTTCCATGCTATTTGGTATGGGAATGATACCACAGCTCTTCTATCTGCAATTAGCAAGTGGGGGACTCAAAATAGTGCACAGGCCATTAGCTGCTCATGCGCATTACCTACTAAAGGCAAGCTGCTGCTACAAAACAGATGTATATCCTACATCTGTCTCAGAGAGAGAGAGAGAGAGAGAGAGAGACACACACAACACAACACAACACACAGACAGACAGACACACACTGAGACTGATGCAATATACCAGCTGAACTGAAAACAAATAAACACAGCTATGTAAAACAATCAAGCTTGTAATGGAATGTAGGAGGGGGCATGTAAATGTGGAAAATAGGAAGTTCAAATAATATTATGACCATAGAAACTGTGTCTGTCTGCAGTGCATGGAACACAGCTCAGGGCCCTGAGTCACCCCAGGAAAGGATGGCTCACATATGACCACTACTGGAGTGTGTGTTGCACAATACTGTCTGTGAGACTGCTAGGCCACACCCAGTGCAAATCATACCATCAGTATCTCTGCTATGTTCAGCTTTGACTTGTGCCTCTTTTTTCAATGCCAATGTCTCCAACCCATCTACCCTCTTGTAGACTCTCCCTATCAATCTTAATGGTACTTGTCTGTCACAAATAACACATGACACTCTTCCCCACCATCCACATCCTGCCTGTACACACATCATCACCTCTCCCCCACACTCGCCATTACTCTGAACTGTTGTTCCCAAGTATTTACACCTAGCCACCTTAGCAAACTATACTCCCTGCATCCTCACCATTCTTCCCATCCTCTCTCCCATTCACATACATATGTTCTGTCTTAGTCTTGCTGATCATCATTCCTCCCCCTCTAAACCATACCTCCACCTCTCCAGGGTTTCCTCAACCAGTTTCTTACTCTCACTACAGACCACAATGTCATCTGCAAACAGCACAGTCTAGAGGGACTCCTGTCTGATCATGTCTGTCAACCTGTCTATCGTCACTACAAATAAGAAAGGGCTCATTGCTGATCCCTAATGTACTCCCACCTCCACCTTAAACACACATGTCACTCCCAATGCAGAGCTCACTGCTGTAGCACTAGCCTTGTACATATCCTGTAACATTCTTATGGATTCCTTCACCACTCCTGACCACCTCATAGAATACCACAACTCTTCTCTAGGCATCCTGTCATATGCTGTCTGTAAGTCCACCAAGACACAATGCAGCCACATCCGACCTTCTCTGTATCTCCCCATCAACACTCTCAGAGCAAACATCACATCTGTACTGCTCTATCATGGCATGAAACCATGCTGCTGATCAATAATCATCACCTCCTTTCTTAGCCTAGCTTCCTCCACCCTTTACCATTACCTCATGCTTTGACTGATCAATGTTATCCCTCTGTTGTTACTACAGCTCTGCACACCACCCTTAGTCTCATAATCAGTACCCAAACGCATTTTATACACTCCTCACACATCCTCTCACTGTCCTAGATTACAGTAAACAATCCAGTTAAAAAGACCACTGCCATTTGTCCTAAAAATATCCATGCTTCCACAGATATGTCATCTGGTCCAATAGCCTTACCATTCTTAAACCTCTTCATAGCTATCCTTACTTCCCCCCTTGATAATCTGTTGCACATCCTAATTCACCATACCCACATCATCCAACCTTCTCACTCTCTCATTCTCTTCATTCAACAGCTCATTAAAGTACTGATTCCACCTGCTCGACACACTCTCCTCGCTTGTAAGTACACTTCCACCATTATCCATTATCAGCCTTATCTACTGCATATCCTTCATAGCTACGTACCTCTGTCTAGCCAATTGATACAAGTCCTATTCTCCATCCTTGGTGTCCAACCTGACATACAACCCTTCAGATGCCCCATCCTCAGCCTTTACCACTACTCTCTTTGCCATGCACCCCATCTCCCTATACACCTGTCTACTTTCTGTATCTGTCTGACAATCCTACTTCTCCTTGGCCAATCTCTTTCTCAGTATACCTCCCTGTACTTCCTCATGCCACCACCAGGTCTCCTTGTCCTCCCTCCTCTGTGCAGATGTCTCACCAAGCCCCATTCTACTCATCTCCCTTACAAGGCTCGGATGTACTTACCCAGATATTTTCTAACTCTTCACTGCCACCCACTGCCTGTCTTAACTCTTCCTTGAACTCAAACTCACAATCACCCTTTCTCAGTATCCACCATTTGATCCATGGTGCCGCCCTCACACACACCCCCCCCTCTCTTCGTGATCACCAATGCCATCCCACAGATCAACCTTCCATGTTGCCTAACTGCACTTTCCCCTGTCACCACTTTACAGTTACCAATCCCCTTCAAACAGCCCCCCCCCCTGCATAGGAGATAATCCACCTGTGTGCATCTTCCTCCACTCTTGTATGTCACCCTATGCCCCTCAGTCTTGTAATACTATGTATTCACCACACCCATGTCCAACCTCTGTTGCAAACTCCACCACCATCTCACCTTCTGCATTATTTTGCTTAACACCATACCTACTCATCACTTCTGCATCCCCTCTGTCCCATTCATCAACATGCCCATTGGAATCTGCTCCAATCCCCACTCACTCACCCTTGGGTACAGGCATCATAGGTCCATAGGTTCATAGGTAGGTACTAGGCTATCGGCCCAAAGGCCTACGTAAGCCTAGCCAACAAGGTTCCTTAGCTTATGCCACCCAAGAAAGTTATTTTCCTGTGCCACTGTTGAGGCGAGACATAGAAGTGATCCCCGGGGTGTATTTCCTATTTCCCATCCACTCATCAAGATTTTTCTTGAAGAGTGCTAATGAAGAACTTTGCTTGACATAGATGGGTAGCCTGTTCCAGAGTATGGGAAGTATCTGGGACAGGAATCTATCCCTCCAGCATGTCCTGTTTATTGCGGTGACAAGGTTTAGGTCCCTAGAGTGTGTAGCTCGGAGGGATTGGGATTTCTTTAGGTGTAGGATGTCCAACAGCTCTGGGTTTGACATAGCTTTATATGTTAGGCACAGATTATCTTGGAGTAGGCAATATGATATGGAGTAAAGCTGGAGTTTTTTGAGGCGGTCAGTGTAGGGCATTTGTTTGAGGCCAGTAATCCTCTTTGTGAGTTAGTTCTGTGGTCTTTCCAGCTGCTGTAGATGTCTTGTGAGGTACATTTCAAAAGGGGTGTTGTACTCTATAATGGGTCTAATGAGTGTCGAGTAGAGGGGAACAATGACCTCTTTATTCCTGGATGAGAACCCTTTTATCATGAGGTGTGTCACACAGAAGGACTTCCTGACTACTGTGGCGATGTGACTATCAAAGGAGAGACTACTGTCCACCTGGGTCCCAAGGTCTCTTATCACGCATTTGGTGTTAAGTAGATTGCTGCCTATGTGGTAGTTCATGGGTACAGAGTTTTTACCAAAGGGGATGACACTTCACTTTTTGGCATTGAGCTTGAGGCCATGGCTCTGATACCAGGCATCTGTCTCAGTGAAGCCCTTCTGTTGGATGTCCACATCATTTGGGGACTTGACTATGGATCCTAGTTTGCAGTCATCTGCGAACTTCATTAGCCAGAGGCCTTCTGTGTTAGCCTATACTTCAGAGAAGTAGATACCAAACAGGAGAGGTCCCAGTTCGGAACCCTGTGGTACTCCACTTGTCACTGCTTTGAGGTCAGATTTGGATTCTGCAACCTTTACAGTGTGGGTTCTGTCAGTGAGCCAGTTGGCAACCCATCTTGTGACGTAGGGATTTATACCTAGTTTAGTGAGTTTAGCTATAATTCCAGAATGGGGGATGGTGTTGAAAGCCTTGGCGAGGTCAAGATAGGCTGTGTGAACTACCTTACCCTCATCTACGGCTTTGGTGACTGCCTCATAGAAGTCGATCAGGTTCAGGAGGCATGATATGCCTTTCACAAACCCAAACTGGGTGGGATATAGAGTTTGGAGTTTACCAATGTCTTTGTTTATGAGTTCCATGATGATATGTTCCATGGCCTTGCAGATCAGGCTCGTCAGGCTAATAGGTCGATAGTTCCCGGGATCAGTGGTGACTCCCCCTTTGTGGAGTGGGATAACTGTTGCTGTGCACCATTCAGTGGGCACAAAGCCTAATGCGAGGCTATTATTGAACATGGTGCTTAAGTGGGGAACCAGTTCGTTCTGAAGTTCATGTAAAACGCGACCTGGGATGTTGTCTGGTCCCATGGATGCTGTGTTTTTGGCTTTAGAGAGTGCAGCTTTTGCCTCTGTAGTTGTGATTACAGGGACACTACATTCTTCCTGTATAGATATGGGCTCTTTAGGAGGTGAGAGGGGGGTAAAGTTAGCACTGAATCTATCTGCCAGGATGTTGGCGCTATAAGTTGGTTCTGTAATTTTCATGCCTTTGTGCTGTAACTCAGTGCAGATCTGGGTGTTGCCATCAAGATTATTGACATGGTTATAGAATGCTTTGTGGTTGTCCTTGGAATTAGTGGCGAGTTTGTTTTTGTAGCTAGCTTTGGAGGATCTTATAAGGGATCGCAGCTTCTTATTGAGGCTGACCAGGGAGCTCCTCCACTCATGGGATTTTACTCTCTTTTGCAACAGTTTCTTGTTTCTGTTGTACAGTTTGTTATGGCAGGGGACCACCAGATTGGCTTCCTTTTTTTGGAGGATAGCATCTTGGTTCTGTTTGGGATAGCATGATCCATGCACTCATGTAAGTGCTTATAGAGTGCATTTGTGTAGGATTTAGCAGTTGTAACTGTATTGTCCATCTGCATGGATGTCATGAAGTTCACCACTTCTGTTTTAAGAAGCATGAAGTTGGCTTTGGAGAAATTTTTTACTGTGGTATCCTTAATGGGGGGTGGAGGCAGGATGTGGCTATCAAGAGTGATTAGCTTATGGCCGGATCGGACCAACGAGGAGTGGACTTCAGGTGTGGAACACCGGTCACTCATGTTTGTAATGACTAGGTCTAGGATATTGTTGCCCCTGGTGGGTGTGTGGATAAGTTGATCTAGGGCATTGAAGTTTATGAATTTCAGAAAGTGTTGAGCTATGGAGATGGTACATGAGTAGTTTTCCCAGTTAATGGTACGGTAGTTGAAGTCACCCGTTATTAGGGTGTTTGGTTGAACCCTAATATTTTCCAGGACATCAAGAAAAGAGGAGTGGGAATCCTGGAGCATGGTGGGGGATCTGTAGCAAGCTACAATTTGGATTGCAGTTTTGCTCAGAGTTAGTTGCACTTGGATAACCTCGGATGCATTATGCTGAGCAAATAGCCTAGAGGTGTGGATATCCTTAATGAATATGGACACACCTCTGCCTTTGGTGTTTCGGTCCAGGTTACATGGCCAAAAAGTGTGGTATGAGTTATAGCCTGGTAGTGCAGGGGTGCTCTCTGGAGCCTTGAACCAGGTCTCAGTCACTGCACAGATATCGATGTTCTTCATTTTAAGGAGTGCCTCGAGTGAGTGCATTTTGAGATTTAGCGTTCTAACATTGAGTAGCATTACCCTCAGTTTTCGCTTGCCTGTTCCTGTTATGGTGGTGAATTTGTTATTTGAACCCTGCCTAAAAAAGGGGCAGCAAGAACCTTATCCAGTATCCGGAATCCCAGGGGTGACAGGTGCAGGCCATCTGTGGCAAAGCATCGTGGTCTGTTGACCATGTCATCCCAAGCAGACAGATACTGGATCACCTTAGAATGACACCATAAGCTTAGCCAATTGTTGAAGTCAATCATTTTGTCCTTGTACTGCAGTATCATTCTGGGCGATGGCAGAATGCTACTCAGGGCTAGGGTCATACCTGCCTGGGCAACAACATCGGAGAGTTCTTCCATGTCTCTTTTCATGTAGTCCAGGGAGTACATCTCAGGTCATTCACAGCAACATGGACAATGACAGAGTCATATTTGTACTTGTTGTGGAGTGACCTGAGTAAGTGGGTTATGTGGCGGATCCTGGCACCTGACAGGCAGCTGACAGTAACCTTCTCCTTGTTTAGCCTGGTGAGTGGGACATCAGTGTGCCTGACTATAGAGTCACCTTTGACTAGTGTGTTGGGTAGTTTGTTTTGCCTTATTGGCTGTGGTTGAGTGGCACACTGAGTCTGTGGGCTATGTGTCATTTGGGTTGTGTTGAGGGATGGAGGTTGCTTGCATTTCTGCTTTAGAGGTCTCTGTTGCTTAGACAGATTATTATTGAGAGCCTCTGCGAATGTTTTTGTGTTACTATGTGTGGATTTTGGTGGTGTAGATTTAGTGGGACTATGCGATTAGTGTGGTGTGGTGCAAATGTTTACCTTCTCCTCATGACTGTCAAGTTCAGTCTTGGTTGGAGAGAGCTTTACCTCCAATTTGGCTAGATAAGTGCATCTCTCACAGGTTGTAGTGTTGGGTGGTAGGAGAAGAGGGTTGTCTGTGTACATGAGGCAATTTCTAATTTGCCTCAAGATGTCCAGATTCATCAGATAGACAGGAGAGAACACTGGGAGCTGACCTTGGACATGCCTGAATAAAAAAATAGTTTCCTCTAGATAAGTGAGGAAAGTGAGTACAAGAGCTGTTTTTCTCTAAGCCAGTGAGAAAAGTAAGTACAAAAACTGTTTTCCTAAGTAATGAGGAAGATTGTGTGCTATAGTAATTAGTTGCTTATTTAGTGCTTACAAGTTCTGAACAAGTTTTGAGCATGAATAAGCAAATTTAAGTGATAAAACTAAGAATCTGTATCTGCACTAGACGAGTTACAGGACAGAAACAAGTGCAAATGCAGGCTTTCAATTCAGAAAGTTGAGAGAGATGGAAGATTGCCCAAATGGCCAGTAACTACAATTTCTGGGCCAGAACCACTCCTTGTGTGGTAGACAGGTTACCTAGTGCTTACCACTCCCACTGATAAGCTAGAAGGCTTCCCTCCAACACAGAAAGGCTTGGGGGGGCTCAGAAGCTTACATACAGTCCTGGATACAGCAAATCTGTATCTGGAACCCTAGTTACAGGAAAGGTAGGAAACAGGCTTATAGTTTTTTTTTTTTTTTTTTTTTTTTTTTTTTTTTTTTTACAGAAAAGTTGCAAAGACAGTAGTAAAAACAATTCACATGCAGTGCAAGCTAGCACACTTGAGTATGTAGCAATATTAAACCAAACACAGTTTAAAAAATGCAATTAAATTAAAAAGGACCAAAAGCAAGTGCAGAAATAGTTTATTAGGTAGAATGTGGTAAAGATATGGGACTGGGGGAGTGTCCCAGATCAAATCTACATTGGGGCGGGCAACTGCAAAAGTCACCAAATTTAAACAACAAACCAAAAATAGGGAGGGGAAGTGGGGCAAAGCAGTTTCAACAGAGATCTAAGCAACAACTAGCAGTACAAACTTTAAAACCAAAAAATATACTCAGCTCTGTATATTTGCAGATCAGTCTCTCAGAACAGTGAGACAAGAGTTTCAACAGAGATCTAAGCAACAATTAACAAACTCTATAATCAAAAAAATATACTCAGCTGTGTATATTTGCAGATAGCCTGTAAGGCAGTCTCTCAGAACACAGGTTCCAGCAATTTAAATGCAGGCTTTTACTTCATCCAACCACACCAAAGTACTTCTGTCTTATCCATCACACACGCAATTAGCAGAGCATATGTTCTAATAACTGTCAACATTACACCATCAATTCCCAGCCTACTGAACATCACTCTGCCCGGCACTCTTATCATCTCCACAAGCACTCTTGGCATAATGTTCCTTCAGGTTAACCCCTACACCATTTCCCCACCCATACACACCATGATATAATTATTTGTACCTGACTCTCATACACACAGCTATACACCCCTTCCATCTGGTCTCTGGCACACACTATATATCCAACTTTCCTCTGTCCAGCATATCAGCTAGCTCTGTCCCCATATCAGTCATACTCACAACATTAACAGTTCCTACCCTCACTACCACACACCTAGCCTTTCACCTCTCTGCCTGCCATATAAGCATCAGACATCCTACAGGATATGTCTGTGAATGCAAAGGCTACTGCACTATCAAATGACATATGTGTGTTATAGCAACATGAAGAAAGTGTAACTAATTGCGGCCTATAGCCCACCATGTATGTGTGTTGTCCTACAGATGTCCTGCCCTAACAGGTTGACATGACTGACTGAGCAGCAAGACTGTCATTACAGTGTGCCATACTGACATAGAGCAGAAATGTATAGCAGGTATTACCTGTGCATAGGTATGTATGGGTAGGTGTACCTGGCTGCCTCATAACAGCTGGCATGGGATGCAAAACATCAGGTGAATAAGCTGTACATGTTGTATGTGTATAACCTTAGTTTCTGTGCATCCAACAGAGTTACACCTCTACAGCTACTGGTGGTATAATTGCCCTGACACATACATGGGTAGTATAATAAGCATGTGTATCATGCTGAAATTATAGAGATGATCAACTGTGCTCTGACCCCGCGCCCTTGCCTACTACAAACAGATATATGACCATGCACATAGCTGTATGGCCTCAGCAAAACCATACTTGTAAAACCTATCTCCACCAAAGTAGAGAAAACCCCTTTGCTGCTCAGCAGCTTTGCACAAAGCACATAATGTGATGCTATATTGGTTGTACAGGGCAAAGTAGGAGCAGGCACCAACTGGGAAGCATGTCAACCTTTGCCTGAATGAGCATAATAAGTAACAGGTGGATTACTGTATGGCTAACTATTAGTACAAATTGAGCACACCCACTAAGGGCAATCACAAGGCCATCTTCTCATATGTCTGCAGTCTCAGAGGCACCAACCCAACCCACCCTGTAATGGTGGTCAATCACACCACATACACACACACCATAGCTACAGCCAACCAGCTGAAGACAGGTTTAGAGAAAACATCACCACCCTGGATCACCATCAGTATTGGTGGATATGCACAGCACATGCACCCCTCCCTTCACCATCATGGATCAGGTGCAAACTACCTAATCAAAGTTGACAAAAGCAAGTCCCCTTGGGACCTGATAACATTCCTGTCTGCATCTTACATGAACCCAGGCATATGATTCCACCTCCATTACACACTGTATGCAAGCAAAACCTGTGCACCATTGACATCCCATCTGCAACGAACACGACCACTGTCATCCCTCTACACAAATGTGGATGATGAATGGTGGTTTATGCAATGTACTGGCCCTCATTGGGGGAACATAACACATCAGGACCAGGAGTATGATGCATGTTCATTCAGTGCTGCCAGGTACAGGAGTATGATGTGTTTGTAAGTGGTGGCTAATGATAGTCCATATGCATGTGCTGGCTCTGTAAAGAACTCTGGGCAATGTCTGAGGTCCTGTGATGGGTTTCCCTGTGTATGTCTTCCAGGTGTCATACAGCGGTAAATGCCTTACATCAATGCAGAGACAGCAGCCATCACAGAAGCTGTAATCTTAAACTATGCCATCCTTTCTGGCTGTAGCTGGCCAAATCTGCAGGAGCGGACTGCCCTGTCGGATGAGATCATCCACAAAGTGAACATGTTGGGCCATCATGGATGCACATATGATCAGGTCAGGCATAGAGGAACTGACTTGATACATTGTGCCCGGCAAAGGGCTGCTACTGTAGTGAGGGACTGTACTGCTACCAGTAGGGGCCAGCCACACAGGCCCAATTTACAGTGACAGAGGAGCTCCTTGCCAACTTTGGGATAGCTCCCATACATACTCAAACACGGGAAACAGCAGTTGTGTAAGTGGGTGGCACCCAGGCAACAGGCGAGGAGCATCCAGGTAAGGCCAAAGTGCACATCAATGTAATGAGGTAGCATTTAAACTGTCTTCTACAGAGTTTCTAGATGCATATGTCAGTGAAAAATGGATTAGTGGCTGGTGTGTAGTAATGCACACAAGTGCACATCTATGTTGAAGGGCAGCAAATTGTGTAATATCATAGTGTGTACTGTACATGTGCAGAATCGTAGTGTTCATCCTGTACCAATGCCTAATTTGAATCTGCTGACAATACCTGTCCCTCACAACTACATAGGTCCCTCTGATCTGCACATGGGACAGCACCCTGAACCCAGTAAGTATGAGGTTTCCCTGTTGTGGCTCATCAGTACCTCAGGCATACTAAAGTTAATGCATGTGACCATGAACACAGCTTTACACTAAGCCATTTGGCAATATCTGCATGTTCACCTGTGGTGTTCACTGCATTGCATCATGGTGGTCATGACAGGGGCTCATTTGTAGAAGATGTCACATATCTGTAGCATACCTCACAACCTGTCATTGCAAGACACCTGGACAAAGACTGATAAAATGGGGGGGACAAAGGCCAAAAACTAGGGTCATATTGTAGAAATTAGTGGTATACAGTGCATATAAATGGTGTACACACCTGTTAAAATGCCAGGAATGTGTGATATACAAAAATTAGAGTACAATAGACAAATTCAGAATACTGTCAACCTTTCATGTGACCTATGACCTGTACAATTCAATTATAAAGCAAACAATTCTGTTAGGGCAACAATAATGACATATAACAATAGTACAACAACCTAGAAGCATATGTGTGCACAGGATGAAGCTAGCACTGTGCTGAGGCAGCTTTCAATATACCTACAGCAGTACATCTTATTGGGTACACAACAGCCATCAATTACAGAGACTCATTGATTAACAGCAAATAATGGTCAGCTGTCCTGCCAGGATTATCCTAACATATGACGGTGTCCCAGGCTGTGTCCTACACAAGCTCAAAGATGAACTAACCCCTCACCTAAAACCAATGTTCAAACTCAGCCTCTCCACAGGCTACATACCCATAGAGTGGTGCTCAGCAATGGTTATTCCGCTCCACAAAGGTGGCGCCACAGCAAATCCCAGGAACTATCGCCCTCTAAGCCTGACTAGCTTGGTCTGCAAGGCTATGGAGTGCATCATCATGGAACTCATTAACAGAGACATTGGAAACCTCCAAACACTGGACCCTACCCAGTTTGGCTTTGTTAAGGGCAGATCATGCCTCCTAAACCTGGTGGACTTCTTTGAGACAGTTACCAAGGCTATAGACGAGGGAAAGGTGGTACACATGGCCTATCTAGACCTCACTAAGGCTTTCAACACCATTCCCCATTCTGGTATTATAGATAAGCTCACCAGCCTGAACATAAACCCCTATGTCACAAGTATGGGTTGCCAACTGGCTCACGGACAGAACCCACATGGTGAGAGTTTCAGGAGCTAGGTCCGACTCTAAACCAGTTACAAGTGGCATTCCCTAGGGCTTAGGCATAAGACATCTTCCTGTTTGGCATATACTTCTCAGAGGTACAGGGAAGCACAGGAGGACTATGGCTGACCAAGTTCGCAGATGACTGCAAACTAGGGGCTATAATTGACTCTCCAGCTGACACAGACATCATCCAAAAGGATCTCACTGAGATGGATACCTTGTGTCAAAATCATGGCCTCAAGCTAAATGCCAAAAAGTGCATAGTCATCCCCTTTGGAAACAAAAAGTACCCACAAACTACCTCATAGGTGGTAGTCCCCTAAATACAGAAGATGTAATAAGAGATCTGGGGACCCAAGTAGATAGTAATCTCACCTTTGATGATCACATTACCAAAGTGGTTAGAAAATCCTTCTATGTGGTCCACCTAATCACTAAAGGGTTCGCATCCAGATCAAAAAAGGTCATTGTGCCCCTCTACTCATCACTCATCAGACCCATAATAAAGTACAATGCCCCATTTGGGATGTACCTTACAAGACACCTGCAACAGCTGGAAAGACCATAGATGTACCTCACCAAGAAGATCACTGGCCTCAAACAGATGCCCTATGCAGCTCGACTGAAGAAACTCCAGTTGTACTCAGTTGCATACCACCTACTCAGAATTGATCTCTGCTTGACATACAAGGCCATGTCCAGCCCAGAATTGATGGACATGCTCCACCTAAAGAATACCTTATCCCTTTGAGGCACATGCTCTAGGGATCTAAACCTCACCACAACAATAAATAGGACATGCTGGAGGGATAGATTCCTGTCCCAGAGACTTCCCAAGCTTTGGAACAAAATCCCAATCTACATTAGGCAGAGCTCCTCGCTAACACTCTTCAAAAGAAACATTGATGAGTGGATGGGAAACAGAAAGTTTACCTCGGGGATCACTTTAGTTGCTCTACTGGACAGAGGCACAGGCAACTAATCTAAAGGGACGGCGAAAGTCAACACATTCTGGCTAGGCTTATAAATGCCTTCGGGCAGATAGCCTTGCACCAACCTATGAACCTATGAACCTATATACCTAGTTGCCTGCTACAGCAACAGCCATGGTTCACACAGAGCTGATGAAGCTGCTATGGGACCACATATTTGAGATGTATCAGCCTGGAGAAGGGTACCCACATATTTCCACAGCATTGCACATACCATGGAACACAGTGCAGTCATCAAAAGGTATTAAAAATATGAGGCTACACTGACATTGTGAAGGAGTGGACATCCCAAGAAAGTCTATGAGAATACAAGACCAAACTGGCTAGGAAGGCAGCGAGGAGCCCTACAGCAACAGTGAAGGAATATCAGGAATCTCCAGCAAGTACTAGGTGTGTACTACATGTTACAACAACCTTCCATGGTCTCCAAATGTCCTGCCTATAGGGTAGGGTTGGAAGATGGCAGAGGTTCCTCACACCAAACAATATCCAGGCCTGGTGAAAGTCTGACAATACATCAGGTCTCCAAAAAGCAAACGGGAAAATATGTTATGGTAATATGGGACCAAATTGTACCCACTGGCCACACCTCTGACAGGTGTGTTTGGCACAGTATCACCACTGCATCACCACAACAACACCACTGTCATTGTGAAGCATGGGGATGGCAGTATCCTGCTTTGGAGTTGCTTTTCACAAGCTGGAACTGGGGCTGTAGCCAAGTTATATGGACAGTTCCAGACACTGGTCCCTTGTGGCTCCAAAACGTTCTGGTGTCTGCCACATAGCTGGGGATGGTGAGGAATTCCACCTTTCCACAAAACAATGGCCCAAACCATACAGCCATATCAACAAAAGGATGGCTTCACTAGAACACATGCAATGTTCTGCACTGGCCGAGTCAGAGCCCACACCTATGTCCAATAGGATATATGCAGGGCAACCTGAAGAGGGCAGTGCACAGGGGATGCCCTTTCAATCTGACATAGTTAGATGTGTTTTGCAAGGGACAGTGTGCACACATTGGCAAGTCAAGATGTGCCATGCTGATAGACACCTTCCTAAGAGGACTGCATGCTGTGATTAAATCAGAGGTTGCTTTGACAGAGTGTTACTTTTAAGGGTCTCCACACTCATGCAACCAGCCTATTATACCTATTTCAGTTACCAGATGTTACCTGTAACTGATGTGTGTGTTCTTCATTTGGATTGCACAGGTCATATGTCATATAAAATGACGGCAATGTTATGACCTGATTTCTGAGATCTCGTGATATATCATGAAAACCTGGCATGTTAACAGGTGTTTGTACACTTACTATATCCACTGTAAGCTTGGGAAGTTGTTTGAGTAACGGCTTTGTTTTAAAATATATGTACTGCAGGTTATGTAGTCTGCACCTCCGATTAGGACATTACTTAGTGGCACCAATCCACAGGCCAACACAGTAATGTATCAGACAAATACAGGAGTTGTGAGGATCAGACCAAACAAATGAGCCACACATGTAGACATTCAGCAAAACCCTGCACAGTTTGGGTATGTCCTGTAGGGGTTGCTGCAGTGCTATACAGGTGAACAGTGATAAGTTACATTAGTGCAGTGTGTGCTAAGTGAATGACCATCACCTATTAACACCACTCACATATCCCAGAGGTGTATATTAGTAGTAACAATAATTGGAAAAGGCTGCACTGCATGATGCTGAGAGTCCATCCAGAGTGCATGTTATTGCCTGACTGTGTGTCATGAATGCCCCCAGTTGGCTAATGTGAGGTCTGTTTAATGCCTTTGATGCACCTCACCCGTGTGTGTGTGTGTGTGTGTGTGTGTGTGTGTGTGTGTGTGTGTGTGTGTGTGTGTGTGTGTGTGTGTGTGTGTATACCAGCAAATCTTATAGTGCCAGTAGTGATTTACATATGTTGTTTTTCCCTCGCAGGAGGGCATAGTGGCTGCAGTCCCTCCTGTTCTGATACTGATGTCAGTGTCTCTGCAGAATCTGACCATGATGGTACTCATATTGGTCACAGGTAGGGTTGTCAGGGGCTGATACTGTGCCATCAGTTGGCATCCCACTGTTGTCAAACCCATCCATGCACACAGTCACAATGGCCATACATACCCCTTCACCAGTGGTCACAGATAATGGACAGTTATTTGGTAGTGGCATGGAACAGGCTACTATGATGATTATTGCAAGTGAGGGTGCAGGCACTAGCCATACCCAGAGTGCTGTCAAGGTCCCACACAGGCAGATGGGCAGAGTTTATTGGAGGAGGATTGCAGCCCATCATGCCCATATGGCAAGTGCCATGGCAGCAGTCACCAGATGCATGTTTCAGGCTGTCATGGGGGAACAGGCATGTAATGGACGTAATATCAGACATATACACAGGGTTGTGGATGAGCACATCCCTAGTATCCTTGGCAATATGAACTCACTGAAGCCATCTGTAAGTGTACTGGGGTCATGGATAGATGGTGGAGGGAGATCTTGGCACTCCTCAACCATGGAATATGTCTGCCTGAGCATTTGGCAGACACACGTCAGCAGCCATGTGACTGTACGGCAGCACCACGATCAGCTGAGGGTCTACTTGGCTGTGCATCATCACATTCCCATGCTGGTAGTACCACCAGCACTACCGAAGGGGGTGTGCTGTCCATGCCATGATGCAGCAGGCCATGGGCACATGATACTGGCCAGTTCCAAAAGGGTGCGGATCCAGCAGGTAGCAGTCACC
This sequence comes from Protopterus annectens, assembly GCF_019279795.1. Taxonomy (NCBI): domain Eukaryota; kingdom Metazoa; phylum Chordata; order Ceratodontiformes; family Protopteridae; genus Protopterus; species Protopterus annectens. The sequence goes on from NC_056746.1 coordinate 667,093,190, forward strand.
AGTGGGGAGTAGTACTGCATCTGGACTCGGCCTTGGTGGTGCCAGTGATACCCTCGGCAGGCCCAGTTTCCATGTCCATGGCCAGAGATGGTAAACTATACACCCTGCCACGTACGGCAACAGCTGTCCAAAATACCTCTGTGTAAGGTGCCCACATGACGTGACTGTGTGCATACAAACATACACACATCACCATCAGAAAAGTCACCTACACAAACACACACACACACACACACACACACACACACACACACACACACACACACACACCACCCTTACACTGCCCATTTAAAGAACACCTCTCCAAACATGCACGTGACGCCAATTGTGTGGCCCACACCTACACACACACACACACACATACACACACACACACACACACACACACACACACACACACACACACACACACACACACACACACACACACCACCCTTACACTGCCCATTTAAAGAACATCTCTCCAAACATGCACATGACACCAATTGTGTGGCCCAGCCTAGGCTTCTGACAAACCCACACAGCACCCTGTGCATATGATGATACCTGTGCCACATCCATGCCATCCATACCATCGATGCAGGGACATGCTTATATGTGTCTGATGAACAGAGTGACTTTAGTACAGTCTAGCTATTTAATGCTGTGTAAGGTGCTGTCATATGGCATTTGTAATGGGTACACATCAGATTGTGTTTGCACCTTTTCAGCCATGATGCATTATTGGTGTTAGTAACACTAAGCAAATGTGTTCTCACATGCTCTATACTGTTTGTTTTCCAGATGTCTGTGTGTCAGCAGGATGTGGCCCTGCAGACATCACCAACAAGGGGTATGGCAGTATAGTAACACATTGACCACTTCATTGTCGGTGTACAGCTATATTTGCACACATTTCACAAGTCTGTGTAACAGTTCTTGCATGTACCTCACAGATTATAGGGCTGAGGGGTTGTATCTCTTTCTATGGTGGTTGACATCAGCTCTAGTATAGTGGACAATGGTAAGTGTGGTGGGTGGAACACACCTCAGATTGATAATGCCCTCAACCTCAGAGGATATTGTGTCAACCAAACACACAGTGAATTCTGTTTACACACACTCACACACACACACACACACACACACACACACACACACACACACGCATGCATAGGATCACAGTTGCCAGTGTTGTGTTTGGAACCCCTACTTATCAAGTTGTGGTACCACACTATTATGTGGTTATTGCAGGTGGCACAGGGATACTCATGTGATGAGTGTTACAAGGTACCTGTAAGGTGAATAACATCATGTGTCCTTGTGGGGTATGGCAATGGTGGCAGTACTGGGTGTGTGAGTACTCATAATAGTGTTGCATACAAGTCTACAGACTCACAACCACTGCTATACACACCAATGCGCGCACACACACACACACACACACACACACACACACACACACACACACACACACACACACACACACACACACACACACACACACACACACACACACACACATACACACACTTGCCAGTTCTGACATTAGCAGACCAACCTATCTTGTTATTCATATCATGCTATTCCATACTGTTGCACAGAGATTATAGGGCTAAAGAGTGTCTACAGATACCACTACAGTTGATGTTAACAGTGGACCTCATACAGTAGTCTTAGCTTAGGAATGTGTACTGTGAGTACCATGGCATAAAATATGAATCCATGCCCATCCAATGGATGTCATTCACGCACACAAACACACACACACACACACACACACACACACACACACACACACACACACACACACACACACACACACACACACACAAGATATTCTTCTCTCACAGACATTTGCCAGGACTGGGAGTAGAACTCCTACCTATCTATTGTTACTACATTATTACGCATTTATCGCACACTCCACAGAGGTTATGGGGTGCCACTTGTCCAAAGGTACTTCTAGGGTGAAGGACATCACCAGGTCTTGCAAATTATGACAATGGGGGGTGTACTGGGTGAGAGAGGTCACAAAATACTGTAATCTACACATATACACACTTACACACAATAATACACACACACGCACACACACGCACTCGCCCACACACAAGCACACACACACACACACAAACACACACACACACACACACACACACACACACACACACACACACACACACACACACACACACACACACACACACACGCACACAACACAGAGCTTATAGGTTGTGGAAGGTCCCAAGGCACCTATATAGTGAATAACATCTACAGCACTTACTGGGTGAGACGGGCCACCAACTACTTTCACCCTCTATTTTACACACTCACAAAAACTTTCAGACACACTAATGCACACACACGTTTGACAGTACTGAGATCCATGGGACCAAAGAGTCATAGGTGTGTATGTGGCAAATGGCTATGGAGGCTTTACAAGGCAAGCCCGTGGGAATACACTGACATCTTGCCACCTGACGATACTCCCCCGTGTGTCTACTAAGTATAGTCACTGGAGTGATCCCCAGGGTGGGTTTTCTCTTCCCCATTCACTCCTCCTGATTTCTCTTGAAGACAGCCAGTGACATGCTCAGCTTGACATGTATGTGGCATCTATTCCATTGCGTGGCCAGTCTCTGGGTTGTGAACCTGTCCTTCCAGCATGTCCTGTTGATTGTGAGGATGGGGTTGATGTATCTGGGACCTTGTTGTGTGGACAGATTGGTGTCCTCAGATGTAGCATTCCTAACAGGGTTGGGTCAGACATGGCTGTGTATGTTAGGCAGAGATCTCACCTAAGTAGCCAATATGAAACAGAGATTCATTGCAGTTGTTGGAGTCTGTCTGTATAGGGCAAGTGTGTAGTACCTAAGATCCTTTTTGTGAGGTACATTTGCAGCCTCTCCTGTTGTTGCTGGTGTCCAGTGGGGTACATGGCAAATGGGCCATGGTACACATTGACTGGCCTACTGAGGGGTGTGTACAGGGAAACACTGCCCTTTTACTTCCTGTATTCAACACCCTGAGTCAGGAGAAGTGACACATGGATGGACATTTGGAAGACAGTAGCACTGTGGTCGTCACCATACAACTCACTGTCAACCTGTCTTCCCAGTTCTGTTATACCAACATCAGTGTTCAGTGGACAACCATCAATGTATTACTTTATGGGGACCATGTTGTACCCAAAGGAGATGCCAGCACATGATCTGGCATTGAGCTTATGTCCAGGGTTTTGACAACAGTCATAGGTCTCAGGGAGGCCTTTGTGAAGGATGTCAGCCTCACGTGGGGAGGTACTAATAGCACACACCTTGCAGACATCTGCAAACATTGTCAGCCAGGGTGCTTTTGTATTGGGCTGGTCCTCAGTGGTGTGGATCCCAAACATGAGGGAACCCAGGTCCACAACTTGTGGGACTCCACTCGTGACTGTTCAGCAGTCTGAAATGGAGTCTGCTGCTTTCACACTGTGGGTTCTATCTGTGAACCAGTTTGCAGGCTGCCTACTGATGTAGGTGTGGCTGCCTACCTGACTCTGTTTGTTTATAATTCCTGAGTGGGGAGTGATATCCAAGGATTTGATGGGCAGACTGTCTTGTTATCAATTCTATACTGTCACATAGTTATTGCACATGGCACAATGCTTATAGGGCTGCAGAGTGTCTACAGGTCCCTCTATAATGGATGACAACTATGTGCCTTGTAATGTGGACACTGGGACATGTACTGGGTGGGCAAAACCCACTCACCAATGTTATGGTTCTCACACAAACACAACAACCCCTCCCCCACAGACAGGATACTGTTCACACACACAAACACACACACACACTTGTCCAGACTGAGATTAGAATGCCTAGCTATCTATTTATTGCTATGACAGTGTTATGCATTTATTGCACATGCTACAGAGCTTATAGGTTGAAGGCTGTTCAAAGGTACTGCTAAGGTGAGGAACATCACTAGCCCTTATAAAGTATAGCAGTAGGTGATGTACTGGGTGAGAGAAACCACAAAATACTTTAAACTACACATATACACACTTACACACACGCATTTGTCAGAACCGGGATTAGAACTCCTACTTAACTAGTTATTTTGCACTATAGCATTACACAGTTATTGCACACACCACAGAGCTTACGGGGCTGAGGCTTGATGAAAGGTACTTCTAAGGTGACTGATACCTGCAGGACTGCTAAAGTAGGAGAAGGGGGAGTGTACTGGGTTTGACTGGACCCCAAAGCTTTACCTTGTAAACACACACACACACTTTTACCTTTGCTTGGACTGAGATTTGAACTCCTACCTAACTAGTTATTTGTACTATAGTGTTACACAGTTATCACACACACCACAGAGCTTATAGGGTTGAATTCTAACAAAAGTGACTTCTATGGTGACAGACATCTTCAGGACTGTTAAAGTAAGGCAATGGGAAGTGCACTGGGTGGGGAAGGTTTGTTCATTCCTAGATCCTACTGACATTTCTCTAAGTGTATGAGCATGCCCAGTGTGACATTCTATAGTACATGTGGGACTCCATTCCAGGTATTGTTGTACTCCAGTCCAGTTTGTTTTGTGCTACAGCCATACCTCTCAACTTGTTGGTGCAGGATATCTGGAGATAGCCTATCAAAATGGTGAGACAATGGGCCATACTGTGATTGTGATTATTTCTCTCAGTAATGTATGGGTTGCTAGGGTTACAGGGCTAGTTTTAGCAGACATCTGACATATATGTAATTTAACACTGTCATGTATTGTTTCAGTACCTCGTGACATAACTCCTCAGATCATCACAGTGATTTACCAGAGGACTACAGGATGGATGATGCACACACCAGGATTATGGGGCAAATGCTATGCATTCTTGCACAATCCAGCCTGTTGAGAGGTGTGCCTACAAGCAATTGACTGCTGGTGTTATGGAAATGGTCCAGAACCTTGGTGATATATTACAATGGTGGAATCTTTGTGCATTTCTGTTCTGGCTTGGTCTGATTTCCAGTCCACAGTTTGGTAATATAAGTCAGACAAGATCTGGGTGACAGGCAGACTCTGGATAGATTTGTAGGGGATAAGATATGTGGGGATGTGTGTCCTGGGTCAGATATGTTTGCCTATAGCTACTAGTACTTTGCATTGGGGTCTTCTCAATGGTTGACTGCACTTGGAAGGTCTTGTATGTGTCAGAGTGTTTGACCAGCCTGGAGGTGTGTGTTTGTCTCATGTATATGTATGGCCCACATCTTGGGGTCAGGATCAGGGAAGGGTGTGTTACTCCCCATGGCTGTGGGCCAGGATTCTGTGGGTGCAGACATGTCACTATCTTCCAGGGTTATGACTGCCTGCAATGAGTGCATTCCCATGTTTAGACTCCTAGCCCTGCCTGTCGACTGTGCAGAGTATTACAGAATGCCCACATCCATGAGTTATATATCTTGGTTACCAAAACAAATGTGGTTTTCAAGGAAAAGTGTTCTGCAAGGCACTCAGGGTTGAAGTCACATATTACTGACTGTTGACATTGCAGTTTCAGACTTCATACCCATCAGACATTCCATGCTACTACAATCATTTTATCAACTTTATAACATTATTAAAGCAATATTTCAAAGGTATCCTTCTCTTTTGACCTTTTTCACCCCATTATTCATGGCTTTGTTCAGATTTCTGGCTCTCTGATTCTGGCAGGTTTTCTCCTAGCAGATAGCAGCAAGGCCTTTCTTTGCATTTTGTAGACTGAGTTATGTTGGTGTTATGAACTCCATGACACTCCCTAACAGGGCACTGTGGGTGAGGCCTGGGCATTTTCCATAGGCGTGTAGGGCAGGTGTGACAGATGTAGGCCATCTGTAGCAAGGCAGTGCATTCTGATGATCATATGTTCCCAGGCTGCTGTAAGTAGACAACCCTAGGATGGCACCAGTAAGTTGACTGTGGCTGTTACTGCCAATTGCTTTCTGTTTGTGTTGAGCCATCACGATGCTGCTTACATCTAGAGACATTTTACTGCATTTCTATGGGACTATGCGGGGGATACATCTGTACACAATACTCATTTGCAGAGACGGTGCTGATATTTGCTTAACATGTTGATCCCATTTAGCATAGTGGTTTGCCCTATCTTTGAGACTATAGGCATAATGGCATGCGCATTTGTAGTTTCAGACTTCTTGCCTTTCAAAGCCATACTGCCACTGCCAGACCTGCTGTGATATCACTGTGTAAATGTCTGTAGGTGGAGATTTCATGGGTGTCGCCATGTGGGAGCCTTTGCCAGACATTTATGTATGGTTTTCTACAGCTGATCTGCTGGGTGAGGCTGGGGGTGGGTATGGGACCCTCACTTTGACATCCATGCATGTGACATATGACCCTACAGTTATTTGGCTCACCACATATACTGCAGTTGTATTTGTTAGCTAAGGTGGTAATGCATGGTGTGGGTAGGCCAGTAATGAGGATACACTTCCTGCTGTCCCAAAAAGCTCTCGGTGGTCTGCTGCTATCCCAGTAAGCCACCCCATTCCCTTGCATGCTTGATCAATACCATAGATATGCTATCAGAACATTCCACTCCATTCATTTATTTTGTTAAGGTGACTGACTTGCCTTGTGCCTGAGGCTCTTGTGAGGATGGTGCTTGAGGGCTGACTATGTCAGATACATGCAGTACACTGCCTATACATGATAAGGTATAGGTGTTGTGATGTTTGGCATCCATTTTACTGTGTGTGCGAGTCAGAGAGAGAGATCAGCCCCTCAGACCCTACAGTGTCAGTGTATGTGCTATGCATTGCCTCTTTGCCAAGGTCAGGGCATACTGGGCATGCCTCATTCTGCCTACGGGGCAGGCTCTGGATGTTCCTCCTCTGAGTCCCTCTGTGCCTGTGGAGACCTTGGCAATGGTGGGGGCCTGTGTGGCCCTCACCCACTTTGTTCCTGCTGCAGCTGTTTCTGCAGGATTATATTGTGGAGCATGGCACATACTATGAACATGTGTGCACATGTGGCTGGACAGTACTGCAAGGCTCCATCAGATATGCCAAGGCAGAGGAACTGCGACTTGAGCATCCCAAACACATGCTCTATAATGATCCTGGTTTGTGCGTGTGCCTCATTATGGTGTTCTTGTGTGGGTGTGTGTGCATTTCTGATGGGTGTCATCATCCACGGCTCCAGTGCGTAGCCAGCATCCCCTACCAGATGGCCATATGGGATGTCCCCACTGGCAAATGACTGGTACAGCTGTTTGGTAGATGGAATGTCTTTTTATCAATATTTGAAATATTATGGTATGCCTTTTTTATTTATTTTAATGTGTCAGTCTTATTATGTGTATTTGGTTCAAAGTAAGTGTGCTTTTATAATAAGTGCTATGTAAGGAACAGTATTAGATAAAATTGAAGTCATTCATTTATTGGCGTCTTGTTTGCTTATCCCTTTGGAATTTAAAAAGACCTGCTTCAGTGAGTTTGGCTATCTGGCTGAGTTTATCTTTGATGAGTTTCACCTCTCTGACTGTGCTTATTGGAGGTGTTTAGTTCTGCTGCTTGGAATTAGGAACTGTGTTGGCTTAGTAGCAGCTTGTTGTTTTTGCCTTTGACTTCCAGAAGAAGCATACATGTGTTTGGGAGGCGTTTAGTCCTGCTGTTTGGCATCAGGAGCTGTGCTGGTTTAGTAGCAGTTTGTTTTTTTCTTGCCTTTGATCTTCAGTTGTTTTTTGTGATGCCCAGCTCTACCTCAGACAGTCAGGACAAAATGGAGCAGAGTGATCTTACTATGCTTATTAATTTGCTCACTCAGAAAGTTGATATGCTGTCTCAATGATTGGATGTGATGTCTGAAACTATGCAGCTGTGCAGTGGGTCGAATTCTAAGGGTTTACAGCTCCCTAGTCAAGACCATTTTGGATTGCGAGTACTGTTACCACTTAATAGTGAAGCAGGTTCCAGGATGGGTGACCCAGGAGCCCCAGGCACTGGATCAAGCCAGGGGTCAGGAGGAGCCGACATCAGGCCATCTGATGGAACTTGAATGGTGAAAGAGGAGTCGTACTACCATCTTATAATCCCCCAGAGGGGAGGGGGCAAAGCAATGTTCATTTCAACTTGAATCAATGGTTGAGTCAGCCATGCCAGCTGTCTACCGACTATGGATCAGCCGGTCCAGTATCCAACACATCCGAAGGCAATGACCTTTCTTCTAAACTCAATGCTTTTGACCAGAAATTAGTTAAGTTAAGAAAATTTCAACTGGGAGTTTCTTATTTTGGAAAGTGTCGGCGTGTGACAATAGTACCCAAGGGGCTGCGTTCTTGGCAGTATCCCACAGGTTTAGAGGAGGGATCTAAATTCCATGCGGACCTCCTCACTATGTTTGATAGGCATGGATCTGAATTGATTGACCTTATTAGTACACACTACCAGGAAGCAATCTCGTCCCTAACTAGAGATATTGCGGACTTAGATGAGGTTATTAAGTCAAACAATAATTTTCCTAGATATAAATTTGACTATGAGAGGATATACTACAGTATTGATGAGTATATTTCCAAAATTACCTCAAACAAGATTAAAAAATTACAACGAGATATCAAGGCTTACAGAGAGGGGGTAGCTTACCCTAAACCTCCTAAATCACAAGGCAACTTTAAGGGGCAAGAAGGCAGAGTTCCTGCCCCTTCGAATGGCCCTAATACCTCCATGAATCTTGGATCTTTGCCGAGTAGTTCAGTACCGGAGGAAGAGACTGGTGATAGGAGGGTTAGATATACAAACCCCGAGGGAAGACATGAGCCAGCGACTCCAACTAGCCTTTCGGGGAACCCGAGTTCTGATTTGGATGGGGCAAATTTTCAAGATCCAGCCTCTTCTCCCCAACAGGCTTCGAACCAGAAGACCAGGTTCAGATACAGGACAAGGAGGAATCAAATATGAGTGGAGTAGGGTGCCCCGGCCTTGAGCAGACCACATTTGAAATCATTTCCAACTCGGGGATGGATTTCCATATTTATAATTTTTCTCATTTCAAGTTTACCCAGACATTAGTTGATTTCCTGGCTAAAGGAATTTCTTATGTTCCATCTAGAAGAGCCTGTGTGGCCATATCCATTGTGGATCTTAAATTGTTTGTCAGGAAATTAAACTTATGTTTGTTGATGGGGGACCATGAGTACCAAAAGAATACTTTTCATGTACCTAGTACATACAATCCACCTATCCACCCTATGTTGGAGGCATTTGAGCAAATGTGTGATTTGGATTTTCGACATTTGCTACAGTCTAGGTCTGTGATGCATTTTAATATTACCAAAGAAGAAAGGGCAGATTTTAATGAATTATGTGCCTCTTCAGTCAGAATTATGCAACTCGACAAGGGAGGCGGCCTGGTTGCAATGGACATATATGATTATAACAACAGAATGTCAGCAATTTTGTCTTCTGAAACTTACCAAAAGGTGTCCAAGAATGAGTTGAATGGAAATCTGGCAAGAGTTTGGTCTTATTATGAAGACATGTTTATTAATAAATCCATTGACCAGGAAATTTTCAACTTCATTTACTGTGCATCGCTTTGAGTACCTGTTTTGTTCAGGAACCCGAAAATCCAGAAAAACATTAGAGACCCTCCCATGTGTCAGTTGGTGAGTGCTAGAGGGAGTGTAACATATGCAGTAGCCAAAGTTGTGGATCACATTCTAAAAAAATATGTGGCTAGTGAATCATATATTTCTAAAGATTCCTGGTCCTTTTTGGGGAAGGTGAAAAACATTTTGTACAGTCCTGATTACCACTTTCTGATGGTAAATGTTGTTGACCTGTACTCATCCATTCCACATGATGTAGCGGTGGAATGGATTGAGTTGGAAATGACCACAAAGCAGGCACCAGCGAGTAAAACTTCAATGGTAAAAGACCTATTGGACATCATTTTAACATGTAACTACTTCTCCTTCAACGATAGATGTTTCCATCAGTTAGTTGGAGTCCCCATGGGCTTACCATGTGGGGCGAGTGTGGCCAACTTGGTCATGGCACATTGGGAGATGGAATTCCTGTTTACTAACTCTGTCTTCCTAGAACGAGTATCCTTATATACCCGTTTCTTGGACGATATTTGTATCATTCTCAAGGGCAACTCTTCGGTGGCCAATGACCTGGTGGAGATGTTCAACAAGTCCACGGATTTCTTAAAGTTTACCTCTACTTTTGACACAGACAGAATAGCATACTTAGATGTGGAATTATTCAAGGACAGCAACCAAAACCAGTTTTTAGGCAAAATTCATCGCAAGCCCACTTTTTCCAATTCTTATTTGCATTTTGATAGTGAACTTCTGGCCTTCCAGAAGAGATCAATAGTAAAAGTCCAATTTGTGAGGGCAGCCAGAATGGTCTTGAGAGATGGTGACTTCCAGGAAGAGTGCCGGTTCATATCGAATTTGTTTTTATGTAGGGGCTACCCTGAGGAGTTGGTTGTGGATTTGTGTCTAGAGGTTAGATCCAAAAGGGAAATGGGCTATTTTCAACCCATTTTGGGTCACTCTGTCTCAGAGAATAGCTACCCCAGGAGTGACAGCCAACTTAGAGGTGTATACCATTGCAGTTTCATTACTACCTTTAGCATGGATGCTAGAGCTATAGTGTCCATCATCCAGAAAAATTGGGGTTTGTTGCCAACTGAACTAACAGGACCCAATAATTTAGGGTCGGCCCCGAAGATTACATTCAGGAGGGGTCTGAATATCAAGAACATGTTAGAAAGGAAAGGTGGCAACATGACTCCAAGAGCTGGCATGTATAAGTGCAATATGTGCAAACATTGTAGATATGTGAGGTCGGGCACATATTTCATGATTAGGGATACCAAGTACCTTATCAAAGGGAGATACAATTGTGCATTGACACACATGGTGTATCTTGCTTCTTGTTCGTCATGCCCAGCTTTTTATGTTGGCAAGATGGACAGGAGATTGAATGAATGCATGTACAAACATTTATATGCCATGAAGAAGATTAAACTGGAGAATGCCCTAGCAAGTCATGTCTACAATCACCCTGGCCATGATTTTACATTTATGATCATTGTCCAGTTGAACTATGTGAATTGGGGGGGACTGAATCCCTGAAATTAGAAATGAAGGAGCTTATGTGGCAGTTGAGACTTGAAGCTTACCATCACCCCGGCCTCAATAGTATGTTATCTATCAGCTGTGCCCTTAAGCTGAGGAGTTTGGAAAGATGATGCATGGGGGGTATAACATCGGGTGTGATTTGGACATAGGACCGGCTGAGCAATCTTGATATATATTTTATACCATGTTTGGTAAATGGAATGTCTTTTTATCAATATTTGAAATATTATGGTATGCCTTTTTTATTTATTTTAATGTGTCAGTCTTATTATGTGTATTTGGTTCAAAGTAAGTGTGCTTTTATAATATTATTAACTGTCAATTGCATTATTTAAGTGCTATGTAAGGAACAGTATTAGATAAAATTGAAGTTGTTCTTTTATTGGCGTCTTGTTTGCTTATCCCTTTGGAATTTAAAAAAGACCTGCTTCAGTGAGTTTGGCTATCTGGCTGAGTTTATCTTTGATGTGTTTCACCTCTCTGACTGTGCTTATTGGAGGTGTTTAGTTCTGCTGCTTGGAATTAGGAACTGTGTTGGCTTAGTAGTAGCTTGTGGTTTTTGCCTTTGACTTCCAGAACAAGCATACGTGTGTTTGGGAGGTGTTTAGTCCTGCTGTTTGGCATCAGGAGCTGTGCTGGTTTAGTAACAGCTGTGATGAATGCCAGATGAGGGAGTCATGATAGCTTCCTGGGCTGCCAGCACACACATTCATGATAATGCTCTGGGCATCGCACATGACCTGGCAATTGATGGAGTGGAACCCCTTGCGGTTTACGTAGACCCTACCCTGTTCACTGGATGGTGCTTTGATGTGGATGCACATGCAGTCTATGGCACCCAATACCTCTGCTACATGGTGGAAGAAACGCATATTGCGGGTCTTCTCTTCACGGGTACTGGGGAAGTTAATGTGCTCAGCGGCATGTGGTTGCATACCATCCAGGAACTGGTGGAGTATCCTGTCTGTGAGACCCCTCCCCATGATATCCCCAGTTGGTCTTTGGAAAGTACCCGTGGCTAGTATTCTTAATGCTAGACATACCTTGGTATCCACTGGATGGGTTTCCTTCTGTTCGTTCTGGGTCTGAGGCGAGCCCAGCACAGCTCACCAAGTTTTTTCATTTGCAGAAATGTATTCAGCTTGTAACTGAATACATTTCTGCAGGTTACACTATTCCTGCACGAACACCTGCCTGCTTGATGAATTGCTAATTCACCTCATTTGCATGGCTTTTGCCTGCAAATGAGGTAATCAGCATAAGGTAATGGTGTCCATGCAAGAATACTGTAGGAGCGCTTGTGTACATCCAGGGAGCCCTTTGCTGAATCGCTCGGCGGCCATGTTCCATGCAGCAGCTGCTGCACTATTCCTAGACTCCGAGTAGAGTTTAATGAATCCCGGGGTATATTTATAATGTTACAAACCCATCCTAATCATTCAAACCTAAATATAGCTCACTGCACTTGGGGAACATTTAGATAATGTTCACGAGACAGTCATGATTTGGCATACCCTCTGTTACAGAAGACGAAATTTATTAAACTGCTTGATCCTTACAAACACAGTAGCATATAATAAATGTATTACAAAAAACGTATAATTAATAAATGAACAATAATAAAATAATAAAAAAAAACAATTATTTTAATATCTCAAGAAAGTGCATGATGGATATGTAGGTTAAACAGTGCTAACCAGTGATACAGGTTGATGATATAATTTAGTTTACAATTTTTTACTTCATATTATTATTTTCTTTCTGGTAAGAGCATTTCGTTTATGCATTGAGGCAATAGAAATGAAGTCATTTTAGCTTGGCCATCATCCGGCATTCAATTTTAGCTGCCAGTATAGCTCCTTCCATTCCAAGTTTATGACCCATGGTCCCCCTCTCTTGCTTTTTACCACTTTTTCCAGGATAATGAATTTGAAGATTTGCCCTGGGTTATGCCTGATGTGTTTAAACAGGGCATTTGTTTCTTTTTTCTTCCTAATGTCATACAAATGTTTGTAAATTCATTCCTTTAATTTGTGTTGAGTCTTTGCAACATAAAACCCACAGCATGATTGGTACAGGGTGACATAGACTATCCCGGTCATTTCACAGTTGTACATCAGCTTTAATGTGTGAAGGCTCACCTGAAATGACTCCTCTGTGTAGATATACTTCCAATAGGAACAATGCATGCATTTGTTCATCATGCTGTTGTTTGTGTTGTACCCTCCTTTATTATTTGGTTGAAGGATGCTATTCATGTTCATCCCTCTCCTGTACACTACTATTGCATTATCCCCCCTTTTTTCATAAGCTATTCCTTCTTCTTTTAATATTGCCCAGTTCTTATTAACGATCCATTTTATTAGGTCACTGTTTACTGTAATGGTGGTAATGAATGCATTCTTGAAATCCTTGTTATCCATATGGGTGTTCAGAGGTGGGTGGTTTTTCCTGGCAGCATTAAGGTTGTCTCAATGTCTTAAAAGAGGAGTAAAGTGGCCCTTCTCTCTCTTGTTGACCTCATGCATATGGTTGTTTATCAATATCTCCAGGTAACCTCTACTTTTGAACATGCCCTTAAGTGCCAGACATTCGCCAAGAAAGTTCTCTTCTTAGGTCAGCATTTAAGCAGCCCTCACAAGCTGACCCTTAACAACTGCTTTTTTCTTTTTTTTTTCAAAATGTTTTTATTTGTTTTTACAAAACAATAACCAAAGTTTTTACAAATACAACTATAAGAAAACTTTATATGTCCATAATAATATACACATGAAAAAGAAAAATATTTAATATTTCTCTAGCAAGTTAAGTAATTTCTTCCACGCAATTAACTGATGAGTTATATTATTTGTTCTTACTTTTACGGTAGAAATTTTACTGTTACATACTGATTTGGCTAAATGAATAAATTCAGAATTAAATAAGAGTAAACTTAGATTTCCAATTCTTCATGACAACATTCCTTGCATAGATAAAATTGACAGTAATAGAAGTATTTGATTTTTAAGTATGACTTCTGGAATCTGTACATTAAATAGTATAAAGGAGTCAGAAGCAATACAATTATCAGTCCACAAAGCTTTACAGAAATATCTAAACTCTGCCAAAAAGGAAGATATTATTCTACAACTAATAATCATATGAGACCAGTCAGCATCAAGTGATTCACATCTCCAACATTTTATATTATCTTTTTTATATATTATTGCAATTTTATGTGGTGTTAAGAAGCATCTATGTAAGAAATCCCATGAATATATTCTCCAATAAGGAGAAGATGTGGACCTTCCTGCTGATTTCAAGCAAAGTGTTTTTTATTGTTTATTGTAAATTCCTCTTTATTTATTCAAGTGAAATGATTCCAGAAATATGTACCTGTAGGGTTAACATCACTTCTAATACATTTTAAATATTTTGGACATGAATAAGGTACTCCTGAAGGATCCATTATTAATGACAGAGATAAACCATGGGGTTTAGTAATGCTTACATGGAGTGCAAGAATAGTGTAAGCACTACTGCACAAAATATGGCTGCCATGCGTTCCAGTAAACAAACCTGGGGACATGCACGCGCCTGGTAGCACTATTCTTGTACAGACACCACTGAATAATGCTAATTTCCTCATTTGCTGGTGAAAACCATGCAGATGAGGTGAATTAGCAAATCAGGAAGCAGGCAGGCATCCATGCAGGAATAGTGTTATGTGCAGAAATGTATTAGTCTACTAGCCAAATACATTTCTGCAAAAATCAAAATGGAGGCATGACAGCTCAAATAAAAGCATGTATTATAATCTTTAGGCATGCCAATGGCCAAATATATGGCCATTGGCATGGAATAGTTTTTAAATTTTATAAAAATAAAAGTTCATTTTTTTGGATCGATCTCAGATGTTTAAGCATAGGGCAGTGGCGCACAAACTGGAATGTGTCAAACATTTACAAAAAAGATGTGAAAACAGAATTTTAAGGGAAATCTGCATTTTGCTATTATAGTCTATGGTATGCAGAATCAAAACAATACCAGTGAACAGTAGTTGCTAAGGGGAAAAGCTCTGGTGTAGTGCAGTCACTAGGGATTAAGGCAGTGGGGTATGCTAAAGAGGGAAATTTACTGAATCACAAAAAGAAGCTTAGTGCCCAACTGCACCTACCCATGTAGGTGCTATAAGGCAGTGGTGTAAGCAGGAGGAGCAACAGACATGAAAAGGTGGTGTTTCATGCTTGGTACAAGCACATTGGAGCTCTGCAGCTCCCAGATAAGCTTATCTAAGCACAGCTAATCAAGGGAGTGTATTTGAGGCTGTATTGACTTATTCCATGAAATGAAGAGCTTGTTCACATCCAGGGAAGGCCATTTCTCAGTGTTTAGATTAACTAAATGGGTTTGCATGGTGTGCACCGGGTCTAAAACAAACAAACAAAAAAAAAAACCCAGAAATAGCAGGACTGTTTACATTTGGGCGGCTTACCTCGGGGCTTAAAAGGGGTGGAAATAGGAAGGGAAAAAAAGAAAAAAAAAAAGAAAATAGCAGAATAAAAGCAATCAAGTACAAATAACATAGCTAGCAGGTGGAATACATCATAGTCAGCCAATCATACAGGCAGCATCTGCAGCACAACAGTATAAACTATGCAAACACCTTACAGTCTGTTTTCTTCTCACAAACTCTTCACCATTGGTGTACACATGCAGGGGAATTTTAACCAAAAACATGTTAGGGACTGCCATTGCTTTGATCCATCAGTATGTGCTAGAGGCTGAGAGCAGTGAGGAGGATAATGCTGACAACTCCACATAGACCAAGGAGGAGGAGAAGAGTGTTCAGACCCAGGGTAACTTACCAGGGGCTACATGATCTGGAGAGAGTGGAGTACTACAGGGTGGACAGAGATGTACTGCAGCAAATCATTGAGCAGTGCCAGCCTCAACTCAGACCCAGAACCAACAGAGGGGAACCATCTCAGTGGATACCAAGGTATGTGCAGCCTTAAGAATACTACCTACAGCTACTTTCCAAAGATCTACTGGGGACATCATGGAGTTTCACAGGCATCTGCATCCAGGGTGCTCCACCAGTTTCTGGATGCCATCCCACCACATGTCAGTGAGTACATTTACATCCCAAACACCCCTGAGGAGAGGATCAGCAATATGCTTCTCTTCCACCATGTAGCAGAATACCCTGAGGTACTGGGTGCGATAGACTGCATGCACATCCAAATCAAAGCACCACCCGGTAAACAGAGTAGGGTCTACATAAACTGCAAGGGCTTCCTCTCCATCAACTGCTAGGTTGTGTGCAATGCCCAGGGCATTATCATGAATGTGTGTGCTGGCAGCCTTGGAAGCTATCACGATGCCCACATCTGGCATTCATTGTAGCTTTACCAGACATTTGCCAGTGGAGACATCCCGTATGGCCATCTGGTGGGGGATGCTGGCTATGCACTGGAGCCATGGATGATGACACCCATCAGAAATGCACACATACCACACATGAATGCCATAATGAGGCACACGCACAAATCAGGATCATAATATAGCATGTGTTTGTGATGCTCAAGTCACAGTTCCGCTGCCTTGACATATCTGATGGAGCCTTGCAGTACTCTCCAGCCACATGTGCACACATGTTCATCGTATGTGCCATGTTACACAATATGATCCTGCTGAGACAGCAGCAGCAGGAACAGCAGAAGGAAGGGCCACACAGCCCCCCACTATTGCCAAGGTCCCAACAGGCACAGAGGGACTCAGATGAGGAAGCCCCTGAGCTGCTCCCGTAGTCAGACAGAGGCATGCCCAGTTTGCCCAGGCCTTGGCAAAGAGGCAATGCATAACACACACACTGACACTGTAGGGACTGACACCTCTCTCTGACTCGCACACACAGTAAAATGGATGACACACACATTACATTACCTGTAACTTGCCATGTATAGGCAGTGTACTGTGTGCATCCAACATAGGCAGCCCTCAAGCACTGCCCTCACAACTACTGCAGGCACAAGGTAAGTCAGTCTTCTTAACAATAAATGAATAGATTATTATGTTTTGGTAGCATATCTATGGAAATGCTGCATACATGCAAGGGAAAGGGTTGGCCTACTCAAAGGACAGCAGAAAACTGACAGCTATGTGGGACACCAGGAAATGTTTACACAATACAGGCTTCCCCACACTATGCAGTATCATTTAAGGTGATAAATCCCACTGCAGTATATGTGGGGAGTCGACTAAGGGGAGGGTCATAGGTCACATGCATGGATGTCACTGTGGGGATCCCATACTCTCTCCAAGACTCACACAGCAAGTCAGCCATAGAAAACCATAAAGGAATGTCTGGCAAAGGCACACAAATGGTGACAATGATGGAAAACCTCCCTACAGACTTACATAGTGATATTACAGCAGGCCCTGCAGTTGCAATAAGACTCTCTGAAGGGTAAGAAGTGTGAAACTCAATTGTATGGCATTACCACCTAACCTGTGGCCTCTAGTGATATGCCTATATTCTCCAAGACAGGGCACAATACTATGCTAAATGGAACCAAAATCTAAAGCCAATATCAGCACAGTCCATGCAAATGTGTACTGTTGACAGGTGTGCCCCCATTCACACCCATATTCACATAGAAATGCAGTAACATGTAAGTTGTAGGGTCACTTCAGCAGAGCACAGGGCTGTTCCAATTGACATGATCATTTGTTGCATGTCCACATTATGCAGGGGTCAACAAGCTATGCATATGTGTGGAGAATACTTGAAAGGACGTGGCCAGCAACTTCTCATGGCTGTTGTATCCTACTGGCCTAGGTACATTACTGTGGTAGACAGGGCCATGTTCCAAGAAATGCAGTGCCAACTATTTTGCATGTCGGCTACACATATGACGGGAGTTGTACACACTGTCCAGATGTCAATATCCATTACTGCCGGGAAGCTGGACAGGTCATGTACAGGGGACCACACATATGGACAGTACACAGTTTGAAGTAACCTACATAGTGTCTACCATACCTCACAACTGCACAGACCTTTTGCAGAATGTACACCGGTTTGCATCATATCTGTGGTGTCTATTCTGAAATAGTGGTTATCTGGCAAACCAATGGCAAACCACAAAAGTCTAAAGTCAGAAAATATTGATGAATTGTTGTGTTTCCCTATAAAAATGTATGCTAATGCAAAATCTGTTATAGTATCACCCTTCCAGGTTTGTATGGTCAGTAGCTACAATGGCCTGTATATTTAGGCCTTTGTCAGCAGATTACTCAAGGCTTTGTCCAGATGTCTGGCTCACATATGTAGAGAGGTATGGTACCTAGTAGCACAACAGTGCATTCTGTCACTTACCATTGTCACCCCAGGGGGTCCACTGCCTGGCAGCCTGAGAACATATGAGTGACAGAATGCATTGGTTCACTTCTGATGGCCTGCAGCAGTCTCACGTGCCCTACAGGCCTCTGGCAAAGGCCCATGCCCATGCCTCATCGATAGTGCCTTTGTAGGGAATGTCATGGGGTCCATACTACCAACATAACACAGTCAACAAAATGCAAATGTAAGGCCGTGCTGCTAAATGCTAGTAGCATACATCTCAAGCCCATAGAGGAAGAAATCTGGACAAACCCATACATAATGGTGGGATAAAGGCCCAACTATAGGGACACATTTGAAATATTGCTCTCATAATGTTAGACAGTTGATTAAATAACAGAGGGGGTGTATAGTAGCATGGATGTCATGAAGGGTGTAAAGTCTGAAACTAATAATCTGTCAGTATTCCCTGACTGCAAGCATGAGTGATTTGCAACAAATGTGCTAGAAAACCACAATGTTAAGGGAAACCAACCAGATATATGAGGCATGCATCTGGATAATCTGTGAAAATCTGTACAGTTGGCAGGTATGGCCATACCAGGATATGATCTGTCAGGTAAGACGAATACCACACTACCAGGAGATCCCCAGCCAGCATATAACTAAGGTGCTGAACCTTTTACACAGCTTCATCAGTCAATCGGCATAGCCACACCTCCCAACTGGCCAGATTGTGCAAGAATGTTTAGCCTTAACGTCATAATATAGGTCTGTGCATCATCCATCTTGTATTTCTCTGGTAAATAATGGTGATGATCCAAATATATCTGTCAGTAGGTAATGACACAATACAGTACAGTGTCAAACATTACATATGTCAGAAAATGTCTGCTAAAACAAACCCTATCACTCAAGCAACTCATACATTGATAAGAGCAATAGTTACAGTACCCCCCATGTTTGGCCCATTGTTTCTCCATATTGGCAGCCTATCTCCAGATATCTTGCACAAAAAAGTTGCAAGGTGTGGCTGTAGCACACAACACCCCGACTGGAATACAACTTTCCCAGGAATGGATTTCCACACTTACTATAAAAGGTCATACTGAGCATGCTTCTACACCTAGAGAACTGAAGCCCATGTCTGAAACCACATCAGACAATATATCTCTGTATTGGGCAAATGTTTTTGCATACATACAGCTATGTAAACCTAACTGTCTCCACACACACACTCATCAGACAGGATCACCCACAGCCAGTTGTAGGTGGCACATATGTGGTATATCTGCATCTGTTTTGTGTGACACACACACACACACACACACATACACACACACACACACACACACACACACATATATATATATATATATATATATATATATATATATATATATATATATATGGGCAACATATTACAATATGTCAAACATACACACACACAGACATGGGGAAGAGAGAGACAGACAGTGATAGAGTGAGACACACACATACAGTGCGTCATTCACAGGGATACGCTGAATGGCATAGAATGATGTCCTGCTGCAGACAGTTGCATACCAGTTGTAAACACTGGCATGTACCAGCATGAAGATGAGATTACTTGTCTGATGGTATTGAGGTGGGGGGTTGGAATATCACATCACCTACATGTGTGTGTGTGTGTGTGTGTGTGTGTGTGTGTGTGTGTGTGTGTGTGTGTGTGTGTGCATGTGTAGAAATAAGTGTTTTAGTCCATTCCCACCCAGTACACTTCCCATTGCCCTACATCACAAGATCTGCTAATGTCATTCACTGTAGCAGTACTGTTGGTCTGGCCTCTTCCCTATAAGCTCTGTGGTATGTGCGATAACTGCATAACACTGTAGTACAAGTAACTATTTAGGTAGGGGTTCTAATCTCAGTCATGGCAAATGTAAAACTGTGTGTGTATTTCTGTAGGTTAAAAGTTTTGAGCCCATTCACACACAGTACACTTTCCATTTTCTGACTTTAGCAGTCCTGTTGATGTCAGTCACTTTAGAAGTACCTTTGGGCAGCCTTCAGCCCTTTAAGCTCTGTGATGTGTGTGATAACTGTGTAACACTATTAGTACAAATAACTAGTTAGATAGGGGTTCTTATTTAAGTCCTGGTAAATGTAAAAGTGTGTGTGTTTGCAGGTTAAAGATTTTGAACCCATTCACACCCAGTACACTTCCCATTGTCCGACGTTAGCATTCCTGCTGATGTCAGTCACTTTAGAAGGGGACTATGTCATAAAACCAAAAATGCAAACTCTCGAATGCTCACATGAGCGAATAATCAAAAACTAAAAATTGGTATTGTGGGGGGCTACACCTCCCCCCCGCTAAATATAAATTTCTACTCTGAGATTGCACTACAGTGAGGAAAGGGCAAATATTATATTTATCACTGTACTGCGATCCCAAAATACCAATTTGGAGTTTCTGATTATTCGCTCATGTGAGCATTTAAGAGTTTGCGTTTTTGTCTTTCTGAAGTAGACCCTTTAAAAGTACCTTTGGGCAGCCTTCAGCCCTTTAAGTTCTGTGATGCATGTGATAACTGAGTAACACTACAGTGCAAACAACTAGTTAGGTAGGGGCTCTAAATCTCAGTCCTGGCAAATGTAAAAGTGCGTGTCTTTGAGTGTGTTTAAGTTAAAGATTTTGAGCTTGTTCACACCCAGTACACTTGCCATTACCTTAATTTAGCAGTCCTGCTGATTTCAGTCACCTTAAAATACCTTTGGCTATCCTTTAGCCCTCCAAGCTCTGTGGCATGTGCAATAATTGCATAACACTATAGTGTAAATAACTAATTAGATAGAGGGGGGTCTAATCTCAGTCTTGCCAAATGTAAAAGTGTCTTTGTGTGTGTGTGTGTGTGTGTGTGTGTGTGTGTGTGTGTGTGTGTGTGTGTGTGTGTGTGTGTGTGTGTGTTTCTAGGTTAAAGATTGTGAGCCCGTTCACACCCAGTACACTTGCCATTGCCCTACTTTAGCAGTCCTGCTGATATCAGTCACCTTAGAAGTACCATTGGGTAACCTACAGCCCTACAAGATCTGTGGCACATGTGATAATTCCATAACACTGTAATAGTAGTAACTAGTTAGATAGGAGATCTAATCTCAGTCCTGGCAAATGTAAACATGTGTGTGTGTGTGTGTTTGTAGATTAAAGATTGTGTGCCCATTCACACCCAGTACACTTGCCATTGCCCTACTTTTGCAGTCCTGCTGATGTTAGTCACCTTAGAAGTAGATTTGGGCACACCACAGTCCTATAAGGTCTGTGGCACATGTGATAATTGCGTAACTCTATAGATCAAATAGCTAATTAGGCAGGGGTTCTAATCTCAGTACTGGCAAATGTGTATGTGTATGTGTAGGTTAAAGTATTTTGTGGCCTCTCTCACCCAGTACATCACCCAGTGCCATACTTTACAAGGGCTGGTGATGTTCCTCACCTTAGAAGTACCTTGGGACAACCTTCACCCTATAAGTTCCGTGGCATGTGCGATAAATAAATAACACTGTAGTAGCAATAAGTGGATAGCAGGGATTCTAATCTCAGTCCTGGCAAGTGTGTGTGTGTGTGTGTGTGTGTGTGTGTGTGTGTGTGTGTGTGTGTGTGTGTGTGTGTGTGTGTGTGTGTGTGTGTGTGTGTAGGGATTCTAATCCCAGTCCTGGCAAGTGTGTGTGTGCGTGTGTGCATGTGTGTGTGTGTGTGTGTGTGTGTTTGTGTGTGTGTGTGTGTGTGTGTGTGTGTGTAAGAATCATATCCATTGGGGAGGCAGATTTTGCAATTTTTTGCTGTTGCCCACACAGTACATGTCCCAATGTCCACTTTACAAGGCCCATTGTTGTCATCCACTATAGAGGTAGCTGTGGACACTCTGCAGCCCTATAAGCTCTGTGCCATGTGCAATAATTATGTAACAGTATGGAATAAATAACAAGATATGTGGCTCTTATAATCCTTGGATATCATTCCCCACTCAGGAATCATAGACAAACAGAATCAGCTAGGCATCAACCCATACATCACTAGGTGGTTTGCAAACTGGCTCATAGATAGACCCACAGTGTGAAAGCAGCAGACTCTATGTCAGACTGCCAACCAGTCATGAGTAGAGTCCCACAGGGTTTGGTACTGGGTCCCTTTGTGTTCAGGATCTACACCTCTGAAGTCCTGCCCAACACGAAGAGACTCTGGCTGACAATCTTCACAGATGACTGCAAGGTGGGTGCTATTATTACCTCCCCACATGATGTTGGCATCCTGCACAAAGGCCTCACTTAGACCTGTGACTGGTGTCAGAACCCTGGACTTTAGCTCAATGCCAGAAAATGTGCCGCCATCCCCTTTGGGAACAACATGGTTCCCATGAATTACTGCATTGTTGGTCACTGAACACTGATGTTATAACAGAACTGTGAACATAGGTTGACAGTGAGCTCTATGTTGACCACCACAATGCCACTGTGTTCAGAAAGTCCTTATATGTGTCACATCTCCTAAATAAGGGTGGTGCATCCAGGAAGTAAGAGGTCATTGTCTCCCTGTACTCTTCCCTCATTAGGCCACTCAAAGTGTACAATAGCCCATTTGACATGTACCCCACAGGACACCTGCAACAACTGGAGAGGCTGCAAAAGTGCCTCACAAAGAGGATCCTAGGCCTTAAATACTTGCCCTATATGGACAGACTCCAATAACTCCAACTACTCTCTGTCTCATATTGGCTAATTAGAGGTGATCTCTGCCTGACTTACACAGCCATGTGTGACCCAGCTCTGTCAGGAATGCTACATTTGAAGAAACCAATCCATCCACACTACATGCCCCAGAGACGTCAAACCCATTTCCACAATCAATTGAACATGATGGAGGGACAGGTTCACAACCCAGAGACTGCCCATTCTATGGAATATACTTCACATACATGTCAAGCAGAGCACATCACTGGCCCTCTTCAAGAGATATCTGAATGAGTGGATGGGGAATAGAAATCTCACCCCAGGGATCACTCCAGTGGCTATACTAGTTAGACACACTGGGGACTATCATCAGGTGGCATGATGCCATGGTATTCCCATGGGCTAGGCTTGTAAAGGCTCCATGGCCATTCACCTAGTGCAGCACACCTATGAAGCTATGAATCTATGGATCTCAGTGCTGGCAAGTGTGTGTGTGTGTGTGTGTGTGTGTGTGTGTGTGTGTGTGTGTGTGTGTGTGTGTGTGTGTGTGTGTGTCTGTGTGTCTGTGTGTGTGTATTAGTGTGTATAAAAGTATTTGTGAGTGTGAAAACATGAGGGTGAAAGTAGTTTGAAGCCCTTCTCCCCAGTATACCTACCACTGCCATACCTTACAAGGGCTGGTGATATTATTCAATATATAGGTACCTTGGCACACTCTTTCTCCTATAAGCTCCGTGGTGCATGCGGTAACTGCATAACACTATAGTAGCACTGACTATATAGGTAGGGATTCTAATCTCAGTCCTGGCAAATGTGTGTGTTTGTAAGTGTGTATATTTGTAGGATATAGCATTTTGAGGAATTACTCTCCCAGTACTCTGCCCATTACCATACTTTACAAGGGCTGGTGATGTTGTTCACCTTAGAAGAAATGTGGGACACTCTTCCCACTAAAAGCTCCATGGCACTTGTGATAAATGAATAACACTGTATTAATGATAACTAGATAAATAGGGGTTCTAATCTCAGTCCTGTCAAGTATGTGTGTGAGAACTGTATACTGTGTATGTGTCTGAGTTAGAACTATATCCATTGGGGGGTGGGTTTTACATTTTTAGGATGTGGAACTCCCAGTACACGTCCCAAGGTCCAATTTGTATGGCCTGCTGTCTTCATCATCCATAGAGATATCTGTTGACACTCTTCAGCCCAATAAGCCCCTTGCCACATGCAGGAACTATGAAACAGAATGGACTAACTAACAAGATAGGCAGGGCTGCTAATCTCAGTCCTGGCAAATATGTGTATAAGTGTATTTGTGTGTTTAAGTATGTATAAATGTAGGTTTGAGTATTTTAGGTCCATTCTCACCCAGTAAATAACCCATTGCCATACTTTACAAGGCCTGGTGATGTTGTTCACCTTGGAATTACCTTGGGATTTTCTTCACTCTGTAAGCTTTCTGGCACATGCAATAAATGCATAACATTGTATTAGCAGTAACTAAATAGGCAGTGGCTCTAATCTCAGTTCTGGCAAATGTGTGTGTGTGTGTGTGTGTGTGTGTGTGTGTGTGTGTGTGTGTGTGTGTGTGTGTGTGTGTACAAGCAGCATCCTCTGTGTGTGTCTTACAGTGGGAACTATACCCATTGGGTGGCTGTGGTTTACAATTTTAGGCCATGGTATTCCCAGGACACATCCCAAGATCCAATTCACAAAGGCCACTGTTCACATCCACCGTAGAGGTATTTGTGGATACTCTTCAGCTTCAGCCCTATAAGTCCCGTGCCACTTGCAACAGTTTGTAACAGTATGGAATGAATAACATGATAGGCAGGGCTGCTAATGTCAGCACTGACAATTGTATGTGCATTGGTGTGTATAGCAGTGTTGTGAGTGTGTAGAATCAGTGACAGTCTAATGAGTCCTCCACACCCAGTACACACCCCAATTGCCATACCTCACAAGAGCAAGTGATGTTATTCACTTTATAGGTACCTTGGAACAGTCATCACACTATTAGTTTCATGCCACCTGTGATAACCACATAACATTGTAGTCACTAATTAGATGAGTAGGGGTTCCAAACACAACACTGGCAACTGTGATTCTGTGTGTGCATGTGTGTGTGTGTGTGTGTGTGTGTGTGTGTGTGTGTGTGTGTGTGTGTGTGTGTGTGCGTGTGTGCGTGTGTGCGTGTGTGTGTGTGAGACTGTGTGTGTGGGAACAGTATTCTCTGTGTTTTTGTTCAGCACAATATCTTCTGGGGGTGTGGGTTTTACCAATCTGAGGTATATTCCACCCACTACACTTACCATTGTCAACTTCACAAGCCCTGCTGACATCAACCACCATGGACTTACCTGTATACACCACTCAGCCCTATAAGCTCTGTAGCACATGCAATATGCAATAACTGTTACACAGACCTGGTAAATGTGTACATATACAGCTGTACCTTGACTCTGACATGATGGATGTGTTACCACTCTGCAAATTTCTGCAGGGCCACCTCCTGCTGTTGCACAGACACCTAGAACACAAACAGAATACAGCATGTGAGACTACATTCAGTCAGTGTTGCTAACAACAATAATGCATCATGGCTGAAAATGTACACACACTCTGAAGTGTACACGTTACAAATGCAAGATGACAGCACCTTACACAGCATTACATAACTAAACTGCACTTAATTAACACTGTGCATCAGAACCATATTAGCATGTTCCTGCATCTGTGGTATGGATGATAGGGATGTGGCACAGGTATCATCATATGCACAGGGTGTTGTGTGGGTTTGCCAGAAGCCTAGGTTGGGCCATATGGTTGACATCATGTGTGTGTTTGGAGGGGTGTTTTATGAATGGGCTGTAAAGAGGTGGTGTGTTTGTGTCTGGAGGAGACCTGACTTTGATGGTGCACAGCTCTGTAGACTATCAGCTGATTTTGGTGCTGACCTAGGTCCATGTGGCCGATGCCCATCTCCCACCACATGCTCTAGCACAGACATGCTATGGTCGAGGATTGACAAGGTCTCACCCCACCATCTATTCATGAAACAAGGTCATGTATGTTGCCATGTAAGCCAGGAAGAGTTGCATCCAAGACTCTGAATATTTGGTGTTGCATTCACTACGTGCCTTTGCTTCCATGACAGCCCAAAACATGCATCTGATGACACCTGCTGTGGCACTTGTGACAGTGGTTTAATAGGCAGCAGTCCTCCTTCGACCACCCCTGTCCATCCACCTGTGTGGAACATCATCTTCACTTTGGCTATTGCTAGTGGCTGCACTCACACTCGCCATAGTCACCACACTAGCCTGTTCCATGCCACCACCTGCCAACTGTCCATTATCTGTGGCTGCTGGGGAGGGAGTATGTGTGAGCTTTGTGACTGTGTGTGAGGACATTGTGGATGACTGTGGGATGCTAACCGATGGCACAGATTCAGCCCCTGACAACCCCACCTGTGCCCTACTATGACCACCATCATTGTCAGAGTCTGCAGAGACACTGACATCAGATTTTGAGTGGGAGGGACCACGACCACCATATCCACCTGTGAGGGGAAGACAACATATGTAAATTAATACCTACACTATAAGGTTTGCTGGTATATATGGTATATACACACAGACACACACACACGCACACACACACACACACACACACACACACACACACACACACACACACACACACACACATACACACACACACACACACAGGTGAGGTGGCACAAAAGCATAACACAGACCTCACAATAGCCAACTGGTGACATTCATGACACAGTAAGACCACAACATACACACTCTGGACAGGCCCTCAACATCATGCAGTGCTGCCCTTTGCACTTAATGTTAATACTAATATACACCTCTGCGATATGTGAGTAATGTTAGTAGGTGATGGACCTTCACCTAGCACACACTGCAGCCATGTACACATTCTTACTGTTCACCTGTATAGCACAGTGCCAATTCCTAAAGAACATACCTCTCAACTGTACAGAGTTTTGCTGAATGTCTAGATGTGTGGCTCATATTTTTGGTCTGTTCCTCATAAATCCAGTGTTTGTCTGACAAATTACTGCAGTGATCTGTGGATTGGCATCAGTAATTAATGACATGATTTGAGTTTCACACTTCAACATCTGGAGTAAATGTATGTTAAAACAAAAATGGTTACTCTAACAACCTTTAAGCTTACAGTGGATATAATAAGTGTACACACCCATGTTAACATGCCAGATGTTTCTGATATATAACATTAGATCACATAAATTGTGTCATAATATTTCCCACTTTTAATGTGACCTATATAACCTGTGCAATCCAATTGAAGAACAAACACATCGGTAGGGGTAACATATAGAAAATGAAATACGTACAATAGGCTGGTTGTATGAGTGTGCACACCCTTAAACTAATAGTTTGTTTAAAGCACATTTTGATTTAATTACAACAGTCAGTTCTCTTGGGAAGGTGGTTATCAGCATGGCACATCTGGAGTTAGCAATATTTGCACACTCTCCTTTGCAGAAGCCCCCCCCCCAACTCTGTCAGATTGCATGGGCATCTCTTGTGCACAACCCTCTTCAGGGCACCCCACAGATTTTCTATTAGATGCAGGTGTGGACTCTGGATGGGCTATTCCAAAACATTGATTGTCTTATGGTGAAGCCACTCTTTTTCTGATTTGGGTGTATGGTTTTGTTCATTGTTGTGTGGAAAGGTGAAACCCCTCTTCATCTACAGCTTTTTAGCAGACACCTGATGATTTTGGCCAAAAATTGACTGGTATTTGGAACTACTCATAATCCTCTCCACCTTGGCTAAAGGCCCACATCCAGCTTATGAACAGCAACCCCAAAGCAGGACACTGCCATCACCATGCTTCACTGTGGGGATGGTGTTCTTTTGGTGATTCACAGTGTTGTTATTGCGCCAAACAAACCTTTTGGAATTGTGGCCAAACAGTGCAACCTTGGTCTCATTACACCATGACACATTTTCCTACATGCTTATCAGAGACCTGATGTTCTTGAGAATTTATCCAGACCTGGCTGTAGTTCTGTGTGAGAAAAGGCTTCCATCTTCCAACCCTACCCCATAGGCCAGACATGCGGGGAATATGTGAGATTGTTGTCACATGTAGTACACAGCCGGTGTCTGCTAGAGATTCCTACAACTCCTTTAGTGTTGCCGTAGGTCTCCTGGCAACCTCCCTTACCAGTTTAGGTCTTGCCTTTCAACACATTTGGAGGGATGTCCACTTCTTTGCAATGTCACTTATGCCCCATTTTTTCACCACCTTTTGATAACTGTCATCACTGTGTTCCATGGTATATGCAATCCTGTGGAAATGTTTTTGTACACCCTTCTCTGGGCTGAGGTCTATCAACAGTGACATCCCTTTGATACTTTGTAAGCTCTATGTGAACCATGGCCGTTGCTGTAGCAAGCAACTGGGTAAATGTCAGGAAAATCCTAGTAGGACAGTTGACTATTATTTGGTGTTAATCAGAGTCTCTGTAATTGATAGCAGTTGTGTACCCAAGAAGATGTAATGCTGTAATTATATCAAAAACTGCTTCAGCATAGTATTCAGCCCATGCACACTTATGCATGTAGCTTATTGCATGTTTTTTATTTATCATAATTGTTCCTCTAACTGATCTGTTTGTTTTACAATTGAATTGTACAGGTCATAGGATACATTACAAGTCAGAAGAGTTTGGCAATGTTTTATATTGGTCTCATGCTTGTATATCACAAATATCTGGCATTTTAACAGGGTTGTGTACACCTTTTATATGCACTGTGTAAGACTAATTTTTAAAAATATGTCCCTAGTTATGGGCCTTTTTCCCCCATTTTGTCAGTCTTTGTCCAGATTTCTTGTAATGACAGGTTGTGAGGTATGCTAAAGATATGCTACATCTCCTGCAAATAGGCCCCTGTGATGACCACTGTAATGCAATGCAGTTAACCCCACCACAAGTGGACATGAAAATATAGCAATATGGCTGAGAGTAACAGTTGTGTGATGGTAACATGCATGACCTTAACATGCCTGGGGTACTGGTGAGCCACAACAGAGCAATCTCATGCTCACCATCTTCAGGTTGCTGTCTCACATCCAGACCAGAGGGACCTATGTAGTTGTGGGGGAGAGGTATTGTCAGCAGACTCACATGTGACATTCTTACAAGATAAATGCTACTTTTCTGCACATGTACAGTACAAGCTCTGATAGTACACAATTTGCTGTCCTTCACCATAGATGTACACTTGTGTGCTTTAGAAATCTCCACCCACAAATGCAGTTTGACATGACATAGGGATCTAGATACTCTACAGAATACAGTATGACTGCTCCAGTGTTCAATTGATGTGCACTGGGGCCTTACCTGGACGATCCTCGTCTGTTGCCTGGGTGTCACTCACCTCCACAACCTGTGTTTCTTGGCTTGGCTGGTTTGTGGGGGCTGCCCAAAGGTTGGCAAGGAGCGCCTCTGTTGCTGTAAGCGAGGCCTGTGTGGCAGGACCCCCTCCTGTAATGGTACGGTCCATGGCCATGACAGCAGCCCTTTGCCAGGCACAACATATCAGGTCAGTAGCCCTATGCCTGACCTGATCACATGTGTATCCATGGCACCTAAGTTGTAAACTCTGTTTACAAGGTCATCCTGTAGGGCAGTCCACTCCTGCAGATTGTGTTGGCCATGGCAAAAGATCACCCCATGGTGCTGGATGATGGCATCCGTGATGGCAGCATTTTCAGCTGCAGGATATGGTGGTTGTCTTTGGTGCTGCATGTCACTTGGAAGACGTAAGCAGGGAAACACATCAGAGGACCTCATACATTGGTCAAAGTTATTTACAGAACCTGCAGATCAACACTGACTATCATTAACCACCACTTACAGCTACATCATACCCCTGTCATCTATCAGCAGAGTATGAACCTGCATTGCACTCCTGGTCCTGATGTGTCATGTTCCCCCCAATGAGGGCCAGTATATTGCATAATCCACCACTCATTATTCACCTTTGTGTAGAGGGATAACAGTGGCCATCTTCCTTGCAGATGGGATGTCAATGGTGTTCAGGCTTTGCTTGTGTACAGTGTGTAATGGAGCTAGGAGCATATGCCTGAGTTCATGTAGAATGCAGACAGGAATGTTATCAGGTCCCATGGAGACTTTGTTTTGTTGGCTTTGATTAGGCAGTGTGCACCTGCTCCCCGATGATGACAGAAGGGGTTCAGGTGCTGTGCATATCCACCTATACTGATGGTGGGATGGGCGGGATGATGTTTGCCCTTAACCTGTCTGCAGTGCTTTGGCTATAGCTACGGTGTGTGTGCATGTGATGTGACTGACCACCATTACAGGGTGGGGTAGGTTGTTGCCTCTGAGATTGAAGATATATGCGAAAATAGCCTTGTGATTGGCTTTAGTGGATGAGTCTGATTTGTACTCATAGTTAGCTTCACAGTAATTCACCTGTGACCTTATATGCTCTTTCAGACAAAGGTTGACTTGCTTCCAAGTTGGTGCCTGCTCCTACTTGGCCCTGTACAGCCAATATGGCAACCAATTATGTGGTTTGTGTATTGCTGCTGTCCAGCAAAGGGGATTACTCTCCCTTGGTGGAGGCAGGCTTTACGAGTAAGGTATTGCTGAGTCCATACAGCTATGTAGGTGCTCATATAGCTGTTAGTAGTAGGCATGAGTACAAGGTCATAACACTGTTGGACACCTCTCCAATTTCAACCTGATAATCATGCTTATTCTAGTACCCATGTCTGTGTCAGGGCAATGCAAACAACAGTAGTTGTAGAAGTCTATGTCTGTTGGATCCACAGAAACTAAGATTACACATGTACAGCTTAATTACCTGACGTTTTGCATCCCATGTCTGTTTTTATGAGGCTTCCAGGTACACCTAGTCACACATACATGTGCACAGGTAATACCCGATATACATTTCTGTTCTATGTCAGTATGGCACACTGTATTTACACTCTTGATACCTCTCAACCTGTTAGAGCAGGACATCTGGAGGACAACACACATACATGGGTGCAATGGCTCAAAATTAGTGACTCTTTCTTAATATTGCTGCAACACACTTTAGTCATTTGATAGCACTGTAGCCATTGCATTCACAGAAATACCCTGGAGGATGTTCGACACTCATAGGTATGCTAGTATGTTCTAATGTCACTCTTCACAGATTTCCCAGTGATTTGCCAGACATAACACAACACTACGAGTAAATAATATGAAGCACACATATGGTCCGTGTGCATAACACTGGACAGTTGAATGGTATGAGCTCTGTATATCACATGTTGTTCAACACACACATCTGCAACAGTAGGTTACTATGCAAATACTTTGGATAGGTCTCTCAGATTTGTGAGACAAACATGTATATCATAGTTGTATTCACAAGTAACATATGGATATTTACAACATCCCAGTAGCTGGCCTAGCAATGTCACAGTCAGTATTGTTCAACAGGTACTCCAGTAGTAGTCATATGTGAACCATTCCTTCCTGGGGTGACTCAGGGGCCAGAGCTGTGATCTATGACAGACCCAGATGCTATGGCCATAGGTGCTGATCATCAATATATCAGTGCAGAAAGTCTTACTAAGACATATTTGATTAACATCCTATATCCCATTATTGCATACCCCCTACTGCATTCCATTACATGCTTACTTGTTTGACATACTTTTTTTTCCCTCCAAGTATTGTTGGTTTGGATTCCAATTACTATTTCTATTTCTATCTGTGTGTGTGTGTGTGTGTGTGTGTGTGTGTGTGTGTGTGTGTGTGTGTGTGTGTGTCTCTCTCTCTCTCTCTCTCTGTCTACCCATGTAGAGGTATAGACCTGTTTTGCATAGGCAGCAGCTTCCCTTTTGTAGGTAATGCTCATAAGCA
Source organism: Protopterus annectens (assembly GCF_019279795.1). Taxonomy (NCBI): domain Eukaryota; kingdom Metazoa; phylum Chordata; order Ceratodontiformes; family Protopteridae; genus Protopterus; species Protopterus annectens. Next base: position 667,125,323 of record NC_056746.1, read on the forward strand.
GGTGATGGCCTGTGTACCAATTGGTGTCCCACACTTGCTAATTGCATGCAGAACAGCTGTGTTGTTATTCATATAACCAATGGCATGGCAACACACTCCTATAATTGAGTACTTCATGTGGGCATTGCCCCTTTTCTTTGCCTGTGAGGGGGACATCACGGAGGTGTGCAAACAACAGCATCACAGAGGGTAGTTGGAAATACCTCTTACAACAAAGCATGTGGAGATAGCCCAACAAAATGGGGGAGAAGGTCCCAGACATAGGACAAAATGTGAGTATTGCTGTTATACATTTGGATTTATGCTAGTTTAACAGGTTTTGTGCGGACATGAATATTCTGCATGGATCTCAGTCTGACAGTGTTATGTGCTTGACATTACTCTCAACTGTAGGGCTATCCGCAGAATGGCCAGTGGTTTGACTCTTTTGTTTGGTCTGGTCCTCCAACAATTGTTGCCCCTGGCAAATTAGTAGCATACCTTGGATATTGCAGTCAGTTAACTCTAACTTCCATTTGTGTTTCTGACTTCATATCCCTCAGTTAAGATATGTTACAACAAACCCTGTAACACCAGCAATGTTCTCAGTTTATAACAGCAATATTTCAATTATGCCCCTGAGTTTGTGCTTTTGTCCCCCAACTATGTCAGACTTTGTCCAGATGTCATGCAGTACGAGGTTGATAGGTATGGTATATCATTAGTTAGTGCCTTCCTTCCTGATACCATCCCAGTAATGTAGCAGAATGCCAGACATGTTATGAGGAAGGGACCATATATATGAGGACAGATCCTGGACATTCTGTGGGAATCTGTACAGTTGAGGGGTCTGTGTATGCAATTGTTAACAGACTGTCAGGATTGTTTAGCAGTGTAGTGTGTCAATGTTTGTTGCGCTGTGTAGGGAGGGGGATACATGTAAGTGTCATGGCTCCTTTCCTATCTGACTGTGCATGCTGCTCTAGTTTCTGGTGGTCTATCAGTTGTATATGTTTGTAGGGGCAGACTGAGACATGCTCATACCACCTCATGAGTCACACTACACTGTGACTTGGGGCAGTATATGTAGGGGTAGTTTGTGAGTGTCAAACATGATATTTATATTCATACAGTCTTTATACTCTACTGTTCATTTAGCTTATCAGTATGTCACTGCGACTGTGGTGAACTTGGTTGTGGGCATGCAGGCTCACACCGGTGACTGTTTTTTTACTACTGTTACATCCCTGTAGTGCCTGATATTTTTGCAAATGCATGTGTAATTCCCCATAGCTGACTTGGGGTAGTGTTGTGTCAGTCTGACTGTAGTCTGGACGGTGCTTGGTGAAATGCTAAGCAACTCAGTGTACTTTCCCTAATGGCATGTTATGTCCAGATATTTGTAGGATGCCAGTTGTCTGGCTCATATCTTTGGTGTGGTCCCCATAAGTGTTGTGTAGGTCTGAAAAATCAGTGGGATGATGTGAGAATTTCTGGCAATAATTACTGAGAAGCAATTGAGTCTTGGAATTGTGCTATTTCAGTCAATATATGTTAGAACAGATGGTGTTACTGTAGCAACTGTCTCAGCTTATCTAGTCAAGTATTTCAGATATGTCCCTATTTTCATGGCTTTCTCCCCTCAGTTTGTCAGGCTTGGTCCAGATTCATTGCACTAAGGGGTTCTGAGCATATCTCTCAACTGGCCGGATTGTTGCAGAACATACAGGTTTATTGCTCATATTTTGTCTCTGTTCCACAATTTATTCTAATTTTTCTGGTAAATCACTGAATTGATCTGAGGATGCCTGTCAGTAAACAATGACATATTTTTATTTCCAGACCTCATATCCTTCAGAACGTGTATGCTGAAACAGTCCCTGTTACTCAAGCACTTTCTACATTTCTAAGAGCCATATTTGAAAGATGTCACTAGTTGTGGCCCATTGTCCACCTATTTTTACAGCCTTTGCCCAGATTTCTTGTACTAACAGGTTGAGAGGTATGGTTCTGAGATATGAGTGCACTACATGTTATGAGCATGTATATATATATATATATATATATATATATATATATATATAATATATATATATATACATTAATACATTTTTCATATATATGTATCTTCTCCATACATATATATCTGTATATATATATATATATATATATATATATATATATATATATATATATATATATATATATATATATATATATATATATATATATATATATATATATATATATATACAAAACCTGAGTCATTCCACAGAGCTTTTTCCCTACTGTTGAATGAGTCTACTGCATGATATGTTTGAAAAAGCATCACAGACTTCAACAGTTCAAATGGTGCAGTGGTACATTGCTGTAACTATAGTGCACAGGGTCCTGAGTTTGAACCTTGGCAAGACTGGTTATATTGCTGCTAGCAGAACAGTAGCTGATGGAGGCAGAGTGAGTAAAGCAGTTTTAGGTGGCTTTAAGTGGGTTTGCATGATGCTAAACAATGACAACATATGGTTAACCGTACAGATGCTTATTCCATTTTGGTTTCACTTAGCATTGTGCAAACCCGCCTACTCCCGCTTACACCCGTGCTAATTTCTTTAAAAGAAAATAAAAAGGGGTGATAGGAAAGTGATGGGAAAGGGGCAGGCAGAGGGAAAAACAACATGAAAGGTAGCTAGGGATGTGCAGGACAGGTGTAGGGAAGGTCCATAGCTGTCCATTTCTTATACAGTGACAGCTGTGCATTTGTATGGAATATGGAGGTGAATTTGGACATTCAAACCCCAAAGAGAGGGGTGAGGACAACAGACATGTTATCAAGCCAATTGGACCAAATTACATGTGTCCAGTGGACACCTGTGCAAAATGGAGAGTTATGTATGGGGCAATAATTATTTGGGGGACAGATGTCTTTTCTTTCTTTGTTAAGGTGAGAGTGGGATGTTGGGGAAGGATTGCAGGTAAGTCTGGGGAGGTAGGCTGGGTAAGGAGACAGACAAAACAGATAGGACAGTAGACGGGGCAGTGTATGACACATGTGGGGGGTAAACACCATGGACAGGGAGGGTGTTTGGGAATCAGAGGCCCATGAGCCCCCATATGAATACAGTGGGACTGACATCCCCACCTGCAGGCAGTCATAACTGCACCTTCACAGCTCCAATGTGGCTATTGTCCTGTACCTCAGATACATATATCTCAAACAGTAGAGGCCCCCAGACCAATCCTTGAGGTACACTGTTGTGGATGAATCTACTATTAGAGGTGGGTTCTACTACTTTGATGGAGTGGCTACTCTCATTTGGCCAGTTAGCTAACCATCTGGTAACCTACAGGTTGGTGCCTAGCTGTGTAGGCTTATGTATCCTGTCCATCTGGGGATTAGTGTGAGAGGATTGGGCTAAGTGAAAGTAGGCATTGTTCACCATCTTCTCCTCATCCCTGAGTTTGTTGACCACTACAGAGAGGTCAATCAGGTTTCACAGGCCTGATCTCCCTTTGACAATACCATGGTGTGTGGGCCCAGGCATTTTGATGTTACCGATGTCCCTGTTCATAATGTCCTTGATATTGCCTCCCATGCCCTTGCAGAGAAGACTAGTTAGGCTGATGTGCAATCTATAGGCTGGGTTGGTGGATTGCTCCACCTTTGTGTATAGGGATGACAGTGACTGCCCTCTGTGATGGGTGAGATGACACCAGTGCTCAGGCTGTGGTTGACTACAGTGCGGAATGGATCTAACAGCCCATGCCTGTGTTCATGTGGGATGCAGCCAGGGATTGTATCATGACTATGGAGACCTCTGTGTGTTGACTTTGAGAGGGTATCACAGACCTGCTTCCTGATGATGAGCTGAGAGGGGGGGGCAGGTGCTGTACATGCACACGTGTACCACTGAGGGGATAGGGGTGGTGGTGTTTACACTTCAACTGTCTGCAGCCATAGGTTCATAGGTTCATAGGTTCATACTAGGCTATCTGCCCGAGGGCATTTACAAGCCTAGCCCATAGTTTTGTGGCTTACGCCACCCCTTTAGTATGGGGAACTATACTCATTATTTTGCTGTGCCTCTGTCGAGCAGTGACACTGAGGTAATCTCTGGGGTATATCTGCGATCTCCCATCCATTGGTCAAGATTTCTCTTGAACAAGGCCAGCGAGGTGCTCTGCCTCACATATACCGGGATTTTATTCCACAGCATAGGGAGTCTTTGGGTGATGAATCTATCCCTCCAGCACGTCCTATTAATAGCCGTGTCAAGGTTTAAGTCTCCCGCCCTTGTGGCTCTGACGGATCTAGATTTTTTGAGGTGAAGCATATTCATCAAATCTGGGTTTGACATGGCCTTGTATGTTAGGCAAAGGTCACCTCTGAGCAAGCGGTAGCGACTGAATAGAGCTGGAGTTCTTTCAGTCGGGCAGCATAGGACAGATGTTTGAGACCCTTTATCCTTTTGGTGAGGAACTTTTGTGGCCTCTCCAGCTGCTGCAAGTGTCGGGTCAGATACATTCCAAATGGGGCATTGTACTCAATCATTGGTCTGATGAGTGATGAGTATAGGGAGACTATGACCTCCCTTGATCTAGATGAGAATCCCTTCATGATAAGGTGGGCAATGTAGAAGGTCTTCCTAACTACTTTAGCTACATGGGTGTCGAATGACAGACTTCTATCAACCTGGGTCCCCAGGTCCCTGATAACTTCTTCTGTGCTCAGTGGATTGCCACCTATTTGGTAGCTAGGGGTAACCTTGTTTTTCCCGAAGGGTATGACTATGCATTTTTTGGCATTTAACTTTCGGCCATGGCTCTGGCACCAGTTATCCGTTTCTGTGAGACCCTTCTGAAGGATATCTGTGTCAGATGTGTTTTCTACTATGGCCAGTTTGCAGTCATCTGCAAACTTTGTCAGCCATAACCCTCCTGTGTTTGCTTGTACTTGGAAAAGTAGATGCCAAACAAGAGTGGGCCCAGGACTGAGCCCTGTGGTACACCACTTGTGACAGGCTTTGAGTCTGACATGGCGCCAGCAACTCTGACCCTGTGGGTTCTGTCACTCAGCCAGTTTGCAACCCATCTTGTGATGTATGGGCTAACATTTAAGCTGATGAGTTTTTCAATGATACCCGAGTGGGGTATTGTATCGAAGGCCTTCGCCAGATCGAGGTAGGCTGTATGGACTGCCTTTCCCTCATCAATGGCTTTGGTGACTGTTTCAAAAATGTCAACCAAGTTTAGAAGGCATGATCTGCCTTTGACAAAGCCAAACTGGGATGGATCCAAAGTCTGCAAATTCCCTATGTCTTTATTTATGAGGTCCCTTATGATCCTCTCCATGGCTTTGCAGATAAGGCTTGTCAAGCTAATGGGCCGGTAATTTCCAGGGTCGGTGGAGGCACCGCCTTTGTGAAGTGGGACCACAGTTGCAGTGCGCCACTCCTGGGTAATGCGTATCCAGAGGTAAGACTATGATTAAACAGCTGTCCTAGCTGTGGGTTTAATTCCTCGTTGAGTTCGTGGAACACACAGCCGGGGACACCATCAGGTCCCATGGATGCTGTGTTTTTTGCTTTGGAGAGCAGTTCTCACTTGGGCGTTGGAGATGTTTGTGGGGCTGCAATCGCTTGGTATAGATATCTCTCCTTTTGGGAGGGAGGGGGAAGTTTGCACTGAACCTGTCAGCCAGTATGTTGGCAATGTCTGTAGGATCAGTAATCTTCACATCATTTTGAACTAGTTCTGAGCATATCTGGGAGTTTCCTCCCAGGTTTCTAACATAGCTAAAGAAGGCCTTATGATTGCCTTTTGAGTCTTTAGCTATTTTTCTCTCAAAATTTGCTTTGGATGATTTTATGAGAGCTCTTAGTTTTGTACTTATAGTGATCAAGGGTGTCTTACCTTTTAAGGATTTTGCTCTATCTTGTAGTAGCTTCCTCCTTTTGTTGTAGAGTTTGTTTATGGCTGGGGTCCACCAGACTGGACGCTTGCCTTTGGTACAAAGAGTCTTTGTTTTGCTTGGGATTGCCTTATCCATGCAGTCCTGCAGGTGCTGGTAGAAGGCATTTGTAAGTGATTCAGCGGCTTGAGTACTGTTTTCCCCCCGCTCGGGGGCCTTAAAGGAGACCACACTAGTCTTTAGAAGTGTGAAGTCGGCTTTCGAGAAGTTCTTTACTGTGGTCTTTTTAATTTCAGTTGGGGGTGGGATGAGGACCTCCAGCGAGATTAGTTTGTGATCTGATCTCACCAGTGAGGGGTATACTTCCGGTGTTGAACATTGTGCTCCCATGTTCGTGATGATGAGATCAAGTATGTTTTCTCCTCTTGTGGGGATGGTGACTAGTTGTTCCATGGCATTTGAGTTTATGAATTCCAGGAACTTTTGGGCTAGGGTGTTTGGGCTTGAGTAGTGTTCCCAGTCTATATTAGGGTAATTGAAGTCACCTAGTATGATGGTGTTTGGTGATACATTTATCCCCTCTAGTGTTTTCAGGAAGGCCATGTGAGGTTTCCTGAGTTTGTGAGGGTGGCCTATAACATGCTACAATTTGCAGAGCAGTCTTGCCTATGGTTAATTGCACCTGGACGGTCTCCGATGCATCGTGCGTTGCCACCAGTCTTGAGGTTTGGGTGTCCTTGATGAATATGGATACCCCCCCCTCCTTTCTTGGTATTGTCCGGATTTTGGGGCCGGAACGCATGATAAGAGGTAAAACCTGATAGTGCTGGGGTGCTCTCAGGAGCCTTGAACCACATAGAATCCTCGGCTTTATCAATGACAATGCAGTGGATCAGCTGGTCAGCACTCCTACAGCAGGTGGGAATCTTATGTACCTAGTCCTAGCCTATATCTATGCCATATGTGTATGTGGTGTTACTGACCACCACTACAGAGCAGATTTGTGTGTTTCCACTGGAATTGCAGACACATGTGTGGAAGGCCTAGCAATTTTCCTTGGTGGATGTATCCAATTTGCACTCAAAGACAGCCTTAGGGTACATCACCTGTGCCATTATTTGCTTTCACAGAGCAAGGTGACATTGCTTCCACTGAAGCACCTGTTCCTTCTTGGCCCATCCAGCAATTGTTGCCACCTATTATGGTATTTGTGTATTGCTGCCATCCACCACAGGTGTTTACCCTATGCTGAGGGAGATGATGTTGTCCTGTCAGGTACTGCTGAGTCCATACAGCTATTTGGGTGCCCACATAGTATTGTGGTGTGGCCTGGACACTGCTGCAAGTTCCAGAAAAGGGGAAATTGGATGTACAGCTCCATCTACCTACTCTGAGAAGATTTATAGTCATTTGTGTACAGTTCATTCTGTTTGGCACTGTAAAGGGGGGTGGGGAGCAGGGGAGATGGTGACCTGAACAGTGTTGGCTATGTGGCAGATATTACCAAGGGGAAAGGCACTGTAAGAGTGCTACATTGGCTACTCATGTTGGCTAGGACTAGGTACATAAGATTCCCACCTGCTGTAGGAGTGCTGACCAGCTGATCCACTGCATTGTCATTGATAAAGCCGAGGATTCTATGTGCGTTCATGTTCAGGTGGCATAGGTCAGGCACACTATGACTGGGTATTTGAAGTCACCCAGGAGCAGAGCAGATGATTGAACCCTGACAGATTCCAGCAGGTCCCAACAGGTGTGGTGGGTTTCCATTGTCATGGTTGGAGGCCTTTAGCTAACTATGATTTGAGTAGGTGTTTTATCAACTGTTAACTGCACTCGGGATATCACCCATGCGACATACTGTTTGCCCAGCCTGGAGGTGTGTATGTGTATGCTAATGTTCAACACTCCACCTCCTGTGCCTTTGTGGGCCTCCACTTGAGGTTTGAACATATGATGGGATGAGTGACTTGGCAAGTTTGGTGTGCTCTCCACAGCTAGAAAGCAAGTGTCAGTGACTGCAAAAATCTCAGCATCCTACAGAGAAGGAGCGCTTGCATTGATATGGGTGCCGTGGTAAGATACCTAGCTCCTGTTAGAGCAAGACATCTGCACAAAGGCACACATCAGTGGTGGGCAAAGGCCAGTAAATATTATAACTTTATGAATCTAGCTGAAACACACTTATTTGCCAGCAAAGACAGTGTTACAATCACAGGTATACTCTGCAGAATATGACATCTGACAATGAAATGTATGCTAATTTATGACTTCAGTCTTTAATGGGTTGCCATTGATGTGCCAGACAATACACAACTGTCTGAGGCATTGACTACAAATATGAGGCAGACATGTGGTCTGTCTGCAAAACTTTGGACATTTGTCAGGTATGGGCTCACTATATCACATACAGTTCAACACACACATCGGCACCTGTCGTGTAATATGCACATACCATATCTACATCTCTTATATTTGTAAGACAAGCATATGTATCAGAGTAGCATTCACAGGTGACATATGAGTAATTACAACATCCCAGGTAGCTGGCCTACCAGTGAAACACTCGGTATTGGACAACAGAGACTCCATTAGTAGTCATACATAAGCTTACCTTTGCTGGGGTGACTCAGGGGCCAGAGATGTGCTCCATGTCAATGCAGGCAGGGCAAGCAGTAATGGCCATAGGTTCTGGACAGCAGCATGTGAATCCAGCAGGTCTTGTTGCAGCCTAGTGTTTAATATCCCATTTGACATCATTGCATTCCCCCTTCTGCATTCCATTACATGCTTACATGATTGACATACCTGTTATAGTACTCAGGAGTTCCCTCACAGCAATGCACATGGTTAGGTTTGTGTAGTCACAGTCTGTCTTTATGTAGATGAGTAGAGATTTGTGTTGCATAGGCAGCAGCTTGCCTTTTTAGGTACTGCTCATGAGCAGGTGATGACCTGTTCACCAATCGGTGTCTACCACTTGCTACTTTCATCCAGAGCATTTGAGTTGTCTTTCCATTTGCCAATGCCATAGCAATGCAGTACTATAATTACTGCCCTCATGTGTGCCTTGCCTCTTTTCCTTCCTGTGAGGTGGACATTATGGAGGTGTGGGAGCTACAGCTTCACAGATGGTAGGTGGGAATACCTCTCAGGAGAGGACATGTGGAGACAGGGTAGCAACATGGGGAACAAAGCTCCAGAAAATGAGTACAGATTGTAAGTCAGTAGTGTTGTTATACACCTAGAGGGTTGCTAGTTTAACAGGGTTCAACTGGACATGCATTTTCTGTGTGACTTGATGTCTGACAGTGATATGTCTCTGTCATACCTCTCAACTGTTCTGATGTCCACAGACTGCCCAGGGGGTTGTCTGTTCCTCAGGCAACATCTGTTTTTGTGGAAGCAGTATGATAATGTGAGGATTGTAGTCAGAGTAACTGTTGACATCCATTGGTGTCTCAGACATCATTTACTTCAAGGATGTTATGTTACAACAAACCTGTGACAATGTCAGCTGTTTCAGTTTGTAACACCATTATGTGAGATATGTCCCTCTTTCCAGCCCCCTGCCCCCCAAGTATGTAATGCTTTGTCCAGATGTCTTGCAGTAAGAGAGTCAGAGATATGTGATATCATTATTTATTGACTGCACTCAATGTATTGCCCCATTGACTTAGCAGACTCCTGGCAGTATGCGGCAGTGACCATGAATATGGTTTCACACCCTGAACATTCTGTGCAAATCTGTACATATGAGAGTTATGTATGTCTGGCAGTTGTGAAGCAACTGCCAAGATTGTGTAGCAGTGTTATGTGCAGATGCTTGTTTGTCTGGGTAGGAGAGTAGCAGATGTGAGTGTCACAGATCCTTTTTCTATCTGACTGTGCATGCTACTATGGCTGCTTGTGGTCAATCAGATGTGTATGTTTGTTGGGGCGGACTGAGAAAGGTCCGGTAACACCTCAGAATTTCCAGTACACTGTGAGTTGGGCCTATATCTGTCAGTGTATTGTGTGACTGGGAATCAGGATATGTTCTTTCAAACAGTTGTTTTACTCTAGAGTTCATTTGGGCTACTGGTATGTTGCTGTGACTGTGGTGAAAATGGTTGTGGGTGGACATTTATGCACCACTATCTGCTTTTTCTTACAGTTCCATCCCATGTAGTGCATGATGTATTGGGATATTCATGGGTAATTGCACAGAGCTGATTTGGGTTAGTGTCATGTTGGGCTTATGGTGGTTCGGAAGGTGCTGGGTGACATGGTTAGCGGCTGTCACAGGTTTTTCCATTCTGTTACATGACCGCAGTCACACTTCTCCTCTGTCCATATGTCTAGACACTGTCCTGGTGTGTGGCTCTTATGTTTTGTCTGTTGGCCACAACAGTTGTGGGTTTCTCAGAAATCACTGGGATGATGTGAGCATTGACACCAGAATATTTTGACATTAATTTGTGTTTCAGACCTGGAATCTGTCTGGCATTGTATGTAAAAGCACACCATGCCACTCTCTCTCTCTCTCTCTCTCTCTCTCTATATATATATATATATATGTGTGTGTGTGTGTGTGTGTGTGTGTGTGTGTGTGTGTGTGTGTGTGTGTGTGTGTGTGTGTGTGTGTGTGTGTGTGTGTGTGTGTGTGTGTGTGTGTGTGTGTGTGTGTGTATATATAAATATATATATATTGTATACACACATATGCATATATGTATATATATATATATATATATATATATATATATATATATATATATATATATATATATGGGTTCACTACATAATCTCAAAATTTTGAAATATCGCATATCAAAATCTCAAGACCATATAGCTGAAACCCCTAAATACTGAAAGACCAGATGCACCAATTTCAAAATCCCAAAGTTCGGAGATGTTGAAGTAACGCTTCTGGTGTTGCAGTTTGTGAATGAATAGGTGAAAGGTCAGGTAAGTGTCTATGTTTAAGTGTGTTGATTAGGGGCTTTAGTGTGTGTGTGTAAGTGTGTCTTGTGACTGTGACGTGTGTGTGAGGGGAATGTAGGGGTGTGGTGGTGTTTTCGTTATGAAATTTATGAAGTAGACCGACATATATATGTACTATGGATATATAATTCCCCTTATGTTGAATGACTGTTGTGCATGATATGCTTCTAAAAACATTGTAAACTTCTACTGCTCAAATGGTACTGAGGTATGTTGCTGGGATTGGTTTGTATAGGGTCCTGGGTTCCAGACTAAGAAGTATTTTTTTTTTTCATTAATGTTAAATGCCCAGAATGAATGATATGTTTGTAAAAGCATCACAACTTGTCCACAGCTCATATGGTGTAGTGGTACTTTGCTATGTTTGTAATACACAGCATCCTGTGTTTGAAACTTTGCATGACTGATTACTTTGTTGCCAAGCAGAACAAGGGCTGATGGAGACAGAGTGATTAAGGCACTTTTAAGCAGTTGTAAGTGGTTTTGCATGTTGCTAAGTGATGGTTAAATAAACCCTCTTAGTTTCACTTAGCACTGCTTACTCTCACTTACACCCATGCTAATTTTCTTTAAAGAAAAGAAAACAGGTGATAGGAAAGTGGTGAAATGGAGGCAAGCAGAGGGTAAAACATTATGAAAAGCAGCTAGGGATGTGCAGGACGATCGTAGGAAAGGACCATAGTTCTATATTTCATCTGCGGCAACAGCTGTGACTGATGTGGCAAATTTGGAATTTATAGTCTCACACACCACAGAGAGGGGTGCTGGCAACATATATTTGTAGAGTAATTTGGTTGTAGATTGATTTACATCAGTAGTCATGGTGGTAAAATGTAAAGCTATGTATGGGGCAATGTTTTTTTTTTTTTGCGTGAGAGATGCCCTTTTTTTTAAGGTGAGAGTGGGATGTTGAGGAAGGCCTGTAGGATTGTTTGGGGAGGTAGGTTAGGTGGGATAGGTTGCATTTGCTGACAGATGAGACAGACGGGGAGGGTGGTTGTGAATCAGAAACTCATGAGCCCCCATATGGATGCAGTGTAACTGTACCCATATGGATACAGTGGAACTGAAGTCTCCACCTATGGACAGTCACCACTGCTCCTTCATGGCCTCAAAGGTGGATGTGCTGGGGGCTGGACAGGAGGGGTGGCCTGCCCCTTGAGGTGTGCCAGGCGGCCCTCAATCTAGCACAGCTGCCCACCTAACTTGGCTTGGATGGTGCTGCACACCAAACCCCAGAATTGACTGCAGGTGACAGGCTCCTGTCCACACCCATTCCCAGGGGGACGGACCCCATCCCCTGAGGTGGTTTCCCCTGAAGGTGGTGCAGGACTACGGGACAATGAAGTCCTGGGTTGGGTCCCAGATGTGCTGGGTCCCATTGCCACAGCCAGATGAGGTGGGACAGATAGATCCACTGGGATCTGCCTTCCCAAACATGCTATGGTGTTGAGGTTTTAAAAAATATGTTGGTTAGTCATGAACAACACATTTCCAGATTAGTTATAACAGCATGCATGGGTGTTCCAATTAACCCCATAAAACAGATTTGGAACAGTTGCATAGGAAAACGAACACATGCATAAATGGAACAACAGTATGCATCGTAAAAGCATGCCAGTAACATTGACGGCAACAAGCCACCAACAATGGTATTTGAACAAGGTATTTTAATATGCAACCAATCAAATATATGAACAATAATACAACACAAGTCCCAACATTAGGTTTGGATTAAAACATACCCACAGTATATGAATGATTGTATTGATCTAGATGAGGGGAGATGGACAAAAAGTCCATTCACAACTATTTATGCTTCTATTTTCCACAACAGTACTACTCAATACTCTATGGGTCTGCCCTCACTTTACATCAGCCTATGGCCCATAGCTTCTGTAGCACAAACATACCTATTAAACTGCCAGCCTGCAATGGTATGGGGCAAACTGTGACAACTCTGGGTACATGACCAGAGGGAACTTGTACATGTCAGGGTTGCATATATGATGAAGAAGGTGCACCTTGCACTGATGTAGTGTGAATGTGCTACTGGCATACTTCACCTGGATTCATATCTGTGTCCAAGGTTATTGGCAGCAGTGACCACTATCCATGACAGCGTGACACTTGAGAGACATGTATCGGGAAGAGTGCATGGTGTATGTTCCTATCCTGCTGTCATTTGCAGGCATGGGGTTGGACAGTGGAACAGTTGTACATGGTTTATTAGTATACCCTTCATACAGCTACTACAAACATTTCTTTACCTGTAAGGCCTGTGTACCACTCCCTGGATTTGAACCGTGTCTTATGTGCAAAATTAACAACTAGGCTATTTCTCATCACACAGAGCTACCGGGGATCTGCTGTTTCTTGTTTCACTGGTTTCTGCCTAATAGTCTCTTGTTTAGACAGTCTGAACTTGTAATTGTGTGATGCATGCATAACAGATATTGTACTGTACATTAATCCTTTGGATTACTACAATCTGGAAAGCAAAGGTTAGCACAAGGCAATGCTGGATGGAACACAATTTGAAACTTTACACATTACTATTCAAGGTTTAGAGCTTAGTGGAGTACATATTTCACATTTCAGGTATATCTTGTTTTACAGCACCACCATCTACAGATTTTCTTACAGATGGTTCACAGAAGAAGCTTAGTTAATATATGCTGTCACAGCCACATTTGATGTGAAGAACCTATATACATTCTATATGTCTTACAGCAATTTACCAGAATAAGCATATTTTTGTCAAGATTTTTATTGCACATCAATATTTGTAAATCAAATGTTTTTATTTATTCAGTTTCACAGTAACATTATGCCTACTAGCAGTAAGCAATCTACTCATTCTTAGCTATTTGAACAATATACTGCAAAATAGATTTGCACTCACCAGCCTGTCAGCACAGCCTCAGTGTTTTGTCACCATGGGCTTCTATGTTCCTAGCCCTCTCTGCTGCAGCTGTAGGGGAGAGGAATACACATTATACATACCTGTCTATCACATTCTCAGGCTGGTATTTGCTACAAAATACTTTATAGTGATACTTACTCACTACTGGAGCATACTGTGCCCATGCATCTTGGATCCACTGGTCCAAGATTGCCCCCTTCCTCTGCTTTAGGTCAGCATAGTGGTGTCGTACCTGCTCACCAGTCTGGTGGATGCCTGTAGCACTGGTGAGATCACGGTGCAAGATGGTCCCAGGCCTCCATTTTGTATTGTGAGCCCTGGTACTGCCCTGCAGCAGTCTCTCATCATGGTTTTTGACAAGGAGTCCAGCCATGACCTTGGACTCCTGAATGCTCCAGAGTTGTACCCGAAAGCACACTCCCTCTCCAGCACCAGACATGTTCCTGCAGAGATCAGACTAAACAGGTTATGACTGTATTCCTACCTGAACAGTTTAAATGAGGCCATATTCCCACCCTTTGCCATCATTGGACCATTTTAAAAATACTGAGCACAGCTTAGCAATGTGCAATCCTGCTAAGCTGGGTTGAACAGTGCTTAAAGGGGTAATTGCTGAGCACTGCTTAGTGCGCAAATGCACTCAGCTGGGCAACCTGGTGCTTAGGAATTGCATGCAAGTGATGCTTAAGCCTGGTAAGCATAGCTGAGCATTGCTGACCATTGCTCATTTATTTATTTTTATTTTACATTTGTTAACCAGGCTAGTCTAGCTGGATATATTTCCATTTTCAGTAGAGGCCCGGGGAGAAAAGCTCCAAACAGATATAAAAAGTATGAAATATTGTTACATGGTAAATAAAGGATTAATAAAAAAATAGAGAAACATACAACAAGTAATTATTACATGCTAAAGATATTAACACTTGAGAAAAGCAACAGTAAAAAATATTTACACTTAAGAAAGCAAAAACAAATGTAGCACAGTAAGAATCATGTGCAAGTATTCACATCAGATGGAAAGATTTTGGCAGTAAGTTAATTAGAGTTTAAACAGTGTCAGTATTGCTTACATAACTAAGCATTAACATGTTTGAAAGTTTGGTTGGAAGAGGAAGAAACAGATATAAAAAGGGAGGTTAGTCAGGGTTGCTACAAGGGCATAACCAGTGCATTTGGAGGTGTTTTCTTAAGTTTTTGCTTAAAGAGTGGCAAGGATGTGATTAGAGTTAGTTTGTTGGGTAGCAGGTTCCATTTTCTTCCTGCTGCGTTAGTAAACAGAGAGTCACCAGCCATATTATTAGACTTTGTTATGCTAGCGAGGAGTTTGCTAGAAGAACATAGGGAATACAGATTTTTATAGGGGATTAAGAGCTTGGAGAGTATAGGGGTGTTATTGGGTTAGTAAAATATCTTGTGGGCAATCGTGAGTTGGGGTATTATCAGATGGTTTTGGAATTCCAGCCATTCTAGTTGCCTAAGATTGAAACAGTGGTGGGTTTTAAAGGGATTGCCAGTAGCGAATCTGGCAATGTTATTATATGAGCTTGCTAGTTTGTTAAGGTTAGTTTTCTTTAGGTTGGTAAAAATAGGTGAAGCGTACAGAAGAGTCGAGATTAGATGGGAGTGAGCAATCTTGATTCTGGCTGCTGGGGTTAGGAAAGGTTTTATTCTATATAAGGAGCCTATTTTTCTGTTGACTGTTTTAATTGTGTTATTTATATGGTATCAAATGTGAGGTTATTGTCAATATATATTCCTAACAGTTTAGTGGTAGAGTCTGGGAAAATAATAGTGCCATTATTTGAAGAGATTGAGAAATCTATGGGGGAAGACTTGGTAGTGGGGGTAAAGAGAAGGAGTTTTGATTTTTTGGCATTAAGAAGGAGGCAGCATTTTGTAAACCATGTTTCTACAGTTTTGAAAACATTTTGAGTGAAAGAATATAGTTCAGATGAAGAGGTTGCTGAGCATATTAGTGTGGAATCATCTGCATATTGAATGCAGGTAGCTTGAGGAATTGCTGCATGGAGATCATTGATAAATAATGAGAAAAGAAGTGGTCCAAGAATGGAGCCCTGAGGGACTCCTATGGTGACTGGCAAAGAGGATGAAATTTGATTTTCCCAGAGAACTGCTTGTTGCCTGTTGCTGAGGTAGGATCTGAACCATTTAACAGCCTGAAAGTCAAAGGAAAGAGATTCAAGAATATTGATTAAGAGGGTGTGGTTTACCATGTCGAAAGCTTTAGAGAGTTCAATAAAGAGTGCAGATGAGAGGATGTTTTTATTACGGTTTCTGTTGATGGTATCTGTAAAGGATAGAAGTGCAGTAGTGGTACTGTGTGATGGCCTAAGGCCATGTTGACAGTTTGCTATTATGTTATGTTGAGAAAGATGATGTAGTAGTTGTTGGTGAATGCATTTTTCCATAATTTTTGCTAAGGGTGATAAAAGAGCAATTGGCCAATAGTTAGAGTAGTCATTTGAGTTCCCACCTTTATGTAATGGGATAATGTGGGAGATTTTCCAAATATCTGGAATGGTTCCTTCTTGGATTATCCTATTTATAAGGATGGATATAGGATAGGCAATTACTTTGTCTGCTTTTTGGAGATATTGGGAAGGTAGCTGGTCAGCAGAAGGAGTGCATGGCTTGAGTTTTTGAATAGGTTTATAGATGAGAGTAGTAGAGATGGATTGTAGTTTGAATTTAGGTAGAGAGTCTGGTGAGGTGGTTGGAAGGCTTGAGTTATCTGGAATAAGTTGACTAGCTAGAGATTGTATGGTCTCAGTGAAGAAAGAGTTAAAGGTATTTGCAGTTTGATGGGGGTTATTTGGATCTGCTTCAAGTGGAGTGGGTGTTTGGGAGTTACCTGGGGAAAGGAGCTTATTAATGCTAGACCAGAACTTTTGAAGATTATTTTGGTGAGTTTATTGGAGTTTACAGTAGTAGTTTTTTTTTATCTTTAAGTATTGCCTTTTTGTACTATTTCTGAGCTGCCTGAAATGTAGATGATCAGAGATATTTCTGTTAGCTCTCCACTTAGCCTAAACTTTGGTCCTAAGCAAAATTTTATGTCTAGTTTCATTAGTAACCCATGGGGCTGTGTTAGACTTCATTATAATCGACCGTTTAAAAGCATGCTTATCCAGTATAGATAAGAATTTGGAGTTAAGATACTTTACAGCCTCTTCAAGTGGAAGGGTTTTTAAAGGGTTCCAGTTGCAGGCTTTAAGCTCAACTTGAAATAATTCTGAGTTAAAGTGTTTGGTAGAGCGTGCTATCCTAGAGGTGGGGAGGTTGGGAAGATCCTTCTTTTCTCTTATGATGTAGGTCAGAAAATGATCACTAACATCATCTGACAGAGTTCCTACCTTGTAAGATTGTTTCTGTTTATTTATAAGTATCCAGTCTAAGGTGCTCTCTTTCTTATTAGGTCTGTTAATTCTGGTTGTAGAGGTTATGGTTTGGCTAAAGCCATGGAGCTTAATATGAGAGGTAGGATTTTCAGCACTAACACCTTTCCAATCAATATTAAAGTCGCCTAGTATTATTGTTTCTTGGGGGTAGGTGGAAGACACCCAGCTTAGAATAGCCTCTATTGTAGTGATATTATTTCTGGGTGGTATGTAGATGCAGATAATGTATAAAGTTTTTTTGCGTTGATTTGAAGTTTGGTAATAAGGACTTCTGCGTTATTATTCTGGGTTGAATTAGATGGTAGGGTGGAGATATGAAGTCCATCTTTAAATAGAACTGCTACTCCACCACCTTTGCATTTTGTTCGGTCTTGTCTGACTATATTGTAGCCTTGGGGAATGATTTCATTGTCTTTAGTTTCTGGTTTCAAACAAGTTTCAGTGAGGCAGAGGATATCAAAGGAGTGAGTATCTAGTAGGGCATGGAGGTGGGCTACTTTATTATTAGTTTCATTTTAAAAAATATCAGGATAATGACTTCATTTAGTAGGTGTATATGATTTACTTTACATGACATCCCTCTATGTGTTTTCATTACATTAGCAAGGGGTGTGACTATACTGTATGGGAGACTTGTGTATACATGGGTGATTTCACATGTTATATGCACTGACACTTCCATTTTATACCAGTTACACTACCCTGGTTGACAAAAAAAGTTACTACATAATCTACATTTAAAAAATGATTTTAACACTGCTTTCCCATATAAAATAACTAGTTTATTTTGGTACTTGAACCATGAGTGCCTGCATGTAAAGCCAGGACTCTAACCACTACAGTATCTCAGTTTATGAATTTCAGCTGTATATTTTTATTTATTTCCTAAAGGACATTTAAGCAATGCGAAGCGGAGGGTCAAAACCTGCTCACCTGCTTAGCTATGCTTAAACATTCCTTAGGATGTAAAAACAAAAATATTATATTATTATTATATTATTATGTTATATAGTGAAGATTGTGGTTTTCTGACAAGTCATTGAGGACTGCAGTCAGGACATAATGGCATATATTTCACTTTCAGGCTTCTATCCTTCAGAAATGCATACTAATGCATATCCTGTTTTCTATCAACTTTCTATGTTTGTGAGGGAAATATTTAAGTAGTGTCCCTATTTTTAGTGCTTTGTCCCTCCATTATTTGTGCCTTTGTCCACATGGACTACTGTCAGGTAATAATGGCATACATTTGACTTTCCGACTTCTATCCTTTGGAAATTCATGCTAATGCATGACCTGTTTTCTATCAACTTTCTAAGTTTGTGAGGGCAATATTTAAGTACTGTTCCTTTTTAGTGCTTTGTCCCTACATTATTTGTGCCTTTGTCCACATGGACTGCTGTCAGGGAATAATGGCATACAGTTTACTTTCAGACTTCTATCCTTCGGACATTTATGCTAAAGCATGACCTGTTTTCTATCAACTTTCTAAATTTGTGAGGGCAATATTTAAGAAATGACCCTTTTTAGGGCTATGTCCCCCATTATTTGTGCCTTTGTCCACATTTCCTGCTTTAGCATGTTGTGAGGTGTCATACAGCACTTTTACAATGCAGGGGGTATGTCACAGAACCTGTCACACACCGCTGCATTGCTTTCCTGCTCCCGTATGTATTTCAGTGTCCGTGGACACTGAAATATACATTTATTTCATTTCAGTGTCCACGGACACTGAATTACTGGCATAATATTAGAGATATTTTCTAATATTATGCTGCATCAGGTTTAGAAAGTACCACATGGCACTTTCTGAGTACAGGGGGCATGTTCATAGTCTGTGCACTACTTAAACATGCCCCCTGCACTCATTTATGGTTCGTGTCCATTTAGCCTTAACAGCAAGCTTTTATGAATATGCAAGGATCCCTGCTGTAGCTACATGGACACAAACCACTCCATGCAGGAATAGCACTATTCCTGCATGGAGTTTATTGAATCCAGGGGAAAATATAATATTTTAATATATTTTTAGTATGTGTTTCTAGTGTTAATATAATTTTGTTTTGGATGAATTATTTGCATGTTTGAATATCAAGCCAATTACAACTTCGTTAGCTCTATCTAGCAATCAAGTAATCTGCAAGGTAAATTTTACTGGTAGACAAAACCTGATTCCAGTATAGTAAATTGCCCTTTTTAAGCTTTAATGTTTTACTTGCATCAAAGGAAATCAGGCATTCAATAGTAAAAGTGATTGGAAATATGGTTATTGATAAGTTTTTTAGTTAAATGATTGGAATACATAATTAAAAAAAAATAATAATACCTGATTTATGAGGGAAAGAATGTGAGTTTCTTTTTATCATTTTGTATATATGTTTTAATATCCGGATAAAGATATTTCTTTCTGTTTTAAAAAGAGGGTCTAGTAATATTTTATTATTATTAAATAACATGTTTTCATGGATTGACTTCCAACAAGGTGTATATCAAGTATTGCTTCACAAGAGTACTGTATTAATAATAATAACTGAGTTTAAGTAAAAATCAGTATTAGGAAATCCAATACCACATTCTTACCAACTTGTATGCCAACTTAAGGAGATTCTGGGTTTTTTGGGGTACCAAAGAAACTTGAGTAAGATATCATTAATTCTTTTTATATTTTATTTTTTAAGTTAGTTAAGAATTAATGACTGACTAATGAATAGAATTTTAGGTAGTATTATCATTTTAATTAAAGTTAATTTGTCTTCAAATGTGGAAAACAATCTGTTCCAGTTGTCTGCTAAGCTTAGAATTGAATTAATTAGGTGTTGATATTTAACTGAAATTGACTTTTTATGTTTGGATTCAGTGATAACACCTAAATGTTTAATATGTATACTATCCCAGTTAAAGTATTTACAAGAATTTAGTTTTGTGGTAACTTTCTTATCAAAAGTGTTTGAGTTTTGTTGTGATTGAATGTTAACCCTGATAAATTTTCAAATAGGTCTAGAGCTTCAACTAAATAATCCACTGAAGTTTCAATAACACCACAAGTTATTAATAAATCCTTGAAAAGTTTGATTTTAAGAGGCAGTTCATTTTGTAGATTGTAGCCTTTAATGTTTATGTGATTTCTAATACAGTTGGCAGATGGTTCTGTGACAAGAGCAAGAAATAATGGAGACAAGGGACATACTTTTTTTGTACCTTTCAACACTTTAAATGCACTAAATAAAAAAGTGCCAATTTTAACAAAAGCAGTAGAATTTTCATAAAGCTTTTTGATTAACACTATAAAGTCTGAATAAAGGTTATATTCTTGTAATACTTTGAATAAGTAAGACACATTTAAAGAATAAAAAGCTTTATCTATGTCAAAACGTATTATAGATTAAAAAACACCAACCCCAAAGGATGTATAAAACAAAAATCTACAAAATATCATCCACAGAAGGCACTCCAATCAAGGAAATATTTATTTAGCACCTTCATCCAAAGACTACATCAGAATAAAATGACAAAATTTCAACTAGCCTTATATACTGTTCTACATACTCAAACAATTAATTGAAGAATCAAACAATTAAAATCTAAAAACTTCAGCAAATCAACTTTTAAAGCAACATTACATAATATAACACATAAAGCACTTAATACAAATGCTGTCATATATTCTGTGTCCTTTGTCCTTAGAGAACATATATTGAGCAGTGCATTTGAACACTGTACCAAAAAGTTTGAGAGTATATAAATACCCCAACGGGCTAACTGGTGAAAATCCATTTTTAAGGAATAAACAGAATTTTTTCAATGACACTGGTAACAAGTTGCTTAACTTACTGATTAGACATAATGAAGGGCTGTTGCAGGCTTTAAATGATGACATTAAAGCCCTTATTTTTTTCTATTTCAAAGCACTTGCAGTAGTCACATATTCATGCTGAGGTTGATTCCATTATGTCTTCTCTACAGAGGAGGGCAGGCAATATAATAGAAAGAAAGAAGAAGCTTAGCAGAAATTTGGTAGCTTATAAGGATGGTGTGGCATATCCAGCAGCTGCAGTAGATCGTTCAGCCACTGTTTCTTCTAATGTCTCTGGTTGTAATTCTTCTTCTTACAAGAACTGTGGCAATATGGAGCATTCCCCTTTGGAACAAAGCAATGCACTTCCTTCTTTTTCTCAAGAAGGGCCCAGAAGATCAAAAAGACTGGCAGGCAGATCAGCTAATCCTCAGAGTTCATCGGATTTTCCTTTACCCACTCAGATTAGCTCAAAGAACAGAGTGGGAGCATTCCAACAGAGGCAGGAAGAGACCTTAGAACAGTAGTCATTGAAGACAAGTGTTTCTGCAATTTCTGTTTTATTTTCTGGACATTGTACTATGTTAGCTGATAACAGTTATAATTTTACTCATAAGCAGTTTAATACTGAATGAGCTGCAGTTCTTAAGAAAGGTTTGTTTTTTATACCTTCATGTAGAGCAAATTTTTGTCAAACATTAGTGGACTTCAAGTAATTTTTCTGAAATTAAGTTTGTCTTGTTTGTTTCATGACTCTGCTGATTATGTTATTTGTCCTTTTGATAAGAAGAACACATTTAATCCTCCATTACCAGCTTTGGTAGGGTTATTTTATGATTTATGTGAAAAGGATATTTTATGCATGCTTCAAAGTCAGTCTGTGAATAAATACTGTAATTTAAACTGCCAGGAGAAAAATGCATTGTTTGAATTGTCTAAAATGTTTGATCTGTGCTTTATGAAAGCTAACAAGGGTAGTGGCCTTTTTGTAATGTATTAGTCTGAGTATGTTACTAAGATTGAAAAAATGTTAGATAATATTCAGGAATATGAAAAGTTTACTTCGTATTTTGTTAAAGAAAGATATCACTACACACATAATATATTGTTGGATTTACTTAGCAATTGTTCTATTACTTATGATATATTTCAGTTTTTATTAGTAGAACATCTCAGGCTGGCTATTTTGTTTGGCATTCCTAAACTTCACAGTAGGACATTTATTTATGTATTTATTTATGTATTTATTTATTTATTTATTGACATTTGTTAACCTGGATAGTCCACTGGGTCAAGTGACCCATTTTCAGTGGAGGCCGGGGAGAAAAGCTCCCACAAACACTGTATAATGCAAAAGCATAAAAACATATATAATCTTACAAAAAAGGTACATATGATTGTTGAAACAGGTGGGTATATTTACAACATATGGAAATGGTGTTTCCTTACAATAATGGCATTGAATTACACAAATATAGTCACATATACAATATTGATTGTGTTAAAAAGAGGGTAGTAATGAAAATATAAAAATATAGGAAAAATGATTTGGATTAAAAAATAAAAGTAATAAAATATCTAAGTAGAAATAGAAAAATAGCATTGGAATCATCAGAGAGGTAAAGAGCAGAAACTGTACATCTTGTGGCTGCCAGATGATGAATGTTTTTTTTTTTTTTGAGGTCATAAAGGTCATAAAGTTATTATGTGAGGCTAGCGGAAGAAGGGTTATGGTGGTTTGGGGTTTGGGGTACATGTGCAGATGGGGTTGTTTAGAAAGTGTTGTTTTAGAGCAGTTTTAAAGGCTTTGAGTGAATTGGGTTGAGTGATGTGAGAGGGATGGTATTCCATATCTTGGCAATGCTGTGGGAGTACAGACACTGACCAGCTCTCTTATTTGGTTTGGATACCTTTAAGAAATGTTTATTAGTGGATCTGAGTGTGCAGGTAGGAGTGTATTCTTGTAAGATGGACTGGAGTCCATGGAAGTTACTCGGTTTAAATAGTATGTTATGGGCAAGAGTAAGTTGAGTGTAATGTAGGTAGTGGGTGAACTCGAACCAGTTGAGCTGAAATATAGCTTGGCAATGGTGTGTACGACTAGACAGACCAATGGCAAATTTAACTATTTTATAATAGCATGCATGAAGCTTATTAAAAAGGGTTGAATGTAGGTTGGTGAATATTGGACTTCCATAGAGAAAGGAGGGAATGAGTTGTGTGTTGGCTAGCTTAACTTTGGAGTTGGTGTAAAGATAAATTTTATGGCGATATAGTTTACCTAGTTTGCAATGGGTCTTCTTTATTGAATTAAGGATGTGTTTCTCAAATGTGAGCTTATTGTCAATGGTTATACCTAGTAGTTTTGAAGAGTTTACTAGTTCAATTTCTGTCTTATGTTGTGAGTAAATTTTAAAATCTATGTGCGGTGGTTTTGTAGAGAAAAGAAGGAGCTTGTTTTTTTAGGGGTTCAGTAGACGTTGGGAATCATTTAGCCAGGATTCAATGGATGTAAATGAGTTTTGTGTGAGCTTTAGAAGATCAGAGAAATTGTCGGAGGAGGAGATAATGGTGGAATCATCTGCATATTGAATGAGTTTACTTTGTGGTGAAACCTTATGTAGATTGTTTGTGAAGGTATTAAAAGGTAGAGGGATGAGAATGGATCCTTGGGGTACACCTATATGATTTGCTTGGTATTCGGACTGGTGATTGAGCCATTTGACTGATTGTTCTCTGTTAGTTAAGTAGGAGGAAAACCATGTTAGAACATTAGAGGAGCAGCCTATTTTTCCAAGCTGCTTTAGCAGAAAAGCATGGGACACAGTGTCAAAGGTCTTAGATATATCTAGCAGAATTACTGATGTAGCTAGGCTGGCATCCAAAGCTTTGTTCACTGCGTCGGTAAAGGACAGTAGTGTGGTAATAGTGCTGTGCGCTGGATGGAAACCATGCTGGGTTGGGGTGAAGAGATGATTTTCTATGAGGTGTTTGAGTAGTTGAGCATGAATACATTTTTCCAGTATGTTTGATAGAGCGGAGAGTATAGAGATAGGGTGATAGTTGAAGAGTTCATTGGAATGGCCACCTTTGTGTAATGGGGTTGGAATAGATTTGTTCCATATATTGGGAACATAATATTCTGTGATGGTGTGATTTATAAGACTACTGACAGGGTATGCAATTGCATTGGCAGCTAGTAGTAGATATTTGGGTAGAAGTTTATCTGCAGATAGGGATCATGTTTTTAATTTGGATAGCAGTCTGAGTACTAAGGATGTATGTACTAGTTGGATATTAAAAGTGGGAGAAGAGTTTGCAGGTAATGATGAGGGAAGGATATTGTTTTCTTTTACTGGGTAATCAGGGTTTTTAGACTTTAGTTTTCTCTCACTATTGGAATTATTCACTAATTTCTGGATGGAAGTAATAAAGTGGGAGTTAAACATATTGGCTATTTGTTGTGTTTTGTTTCTGGGCAGGGTGTTGAGTTATGTAAGGTACCTGGGTTTAGTAAAGAGGAGATGGACTGCCAGAACGTTTTTGGGTTGTTTTGTTGGTTGGTTAGTTGTACTGTGAAGAAATGTTTCTTATCATTTGTTACTAATTTTTTGGCTTTATTGTGGAGTTGCTTGAAATGTTGTTCAATTTGCACTGTTTTATTTTTCCACCTTTCTTTCCAGGCATGGTCTCTTGCAAGAAAGGCTTGTTTAGTTGATGTTGTTAACCAGGGGACATGGTTAGGTTCAATATGTTTCATACGCATTGGTGCAAGGCTATTGAGAGTGTCTCGGATGATTTTATTGAAATAAAATACGGCATCATTTAAAGGTAGAGTTTTTAAGGGGGCCCAGTTATGAGCTTTTAGGATGTTGGTAAAAGTAGTTTGGTTAAATTGGTTGAGGTTCCTGGTTGTTTTATAGGAGTGATTTTTGGGAGTGTGGGTATTGGTTCTATGTGTGCAGGCTGGTAGGTGGTCATTTAGGGAGTCTGCTAGCGTGCCTGAATTGGAGACGTTTTGGGGGTGGGTTACTAGTATCCAGTCTAATATTGACTCAGATTGATTGGATATGCCATGAGTGGGAGTAGTGATGAGCTGAGTGAAGCTATATAAGTTTATACTGTTTACAGGGGTGTTTGAGGTAAGGGTTCTCAGTTTATGTTAGTGTCTCCTAAAATAATGTTTTCCTGTGATATGTTTTTGTTTAACCAGGATAGAAGGTCCTCAAGGGTGGAGATATTATAGCCTGGGGGATGTAAAGTACAACTATACAATGTTTTTGTTGTTGTTAATATGAAGAGTGAATTTTAGGCCTATTGTGTCTGCTAAAGATAGTGTCACTGAACACATCTCTGTCTTTATAGATTATTTTTTTTAAATCCCCTTGTCCAGAAATGAAGTACTTATACAGGAGACTCATGGTATTTTTCAATGGTTTGCACAGGTTAAAAATTGACAAAGTGGATATTAATATGTTCACCTTGGATGGGAAGTCTTTATATACTAGCATACCATGGGTAGAAAGTGTTGATTTTTTTGAGACTGTATCTTGTGGAATTTAGCTGCTGTAGTAGTGATATGATACGTACAATTTGTGAACTTATGGAGGTTATGCTGGAAAATAATTTCTCCATGTTTAATGGTGAGATTTACCACCAAAAAAGTGGGGTTGTTCTGGGGACAACAGTGGCCCCCTCATTCTCCAATATTGTTATGGGGTGGTGGGAGACAAAATATTTGTATAATATGCCTTTCTTTAAAACAGATTTGTGGATGATTTATTTTTTATTACTGGTGCTTAATTAGATGCTACTGCTGCATTTGTTTCAAATATTAATTATACTATTGATTTTTTAGACTTTAACATAGAGTGTTTAGGCACTGGTGTACATTTGTTTTGATGGTGCCATGCAATGGAGCAAAAGTAATTACATTTTCTAGTAATATTTATTGGAAGGAATGTTTTGTTAACTATTTGCACTTTTCTAGTGTACAACCACCATACATGAAGGAAAATATACCTAGGAGGCAGGTGATCAGGGCCTCAAGGCTGTCTACAATTAAAAGATGTTTTTTTGGATGCAGTTCATGAAATAATTGTATATTTTATGGACAAGGGTTATAGTTATAATGTTCATAAGGCTGCTGCAGATGAAATTGTAGAAAAAGGAATGACAAGTTTCCACCTATGGTGTCTGTTGGCATGCCTAATGGGAATAGGGATGCTAGTTCCACTGTTTCTAATATTAAGACAGACAAAGGTTATACTAATAACTAATAGTTTTTGTCTGTGCATCACTGTGAATGATTCAAGTATTAGATCTATTCTGATTCAGAACTGGAACATTTTTAAGGTCGATTCAGATATTATTAAAATAGTAGGTAATGAACCTAGGGTTGTAGTTAAGAATGTTAAGTCTTTAAACAATATTTAGAAACAGGCAACACTATAGCCTTGACTGCTAAGACTGATGACAATCCTGACATGTATAAATTTGTTTTTTGCTATATGTGCTTTTTTATTTTTCAGGTTTCTTCAGTATTTTTGTTTTACCATTAACTCATTCATGATTAATGGAGCTCAGGAAGTTTTCACTGTAACTTCCAATGGGCAGAGCCTAAGCCTTTTGACAGAATCAAATGATGTCCTCACATTTCAAACAAATGTTCATATCTCTTGAACCGTGGGGTTATGAAAGAAATATTAATGGCAAACTTTTCAGCACAAACTATTTTTATAGTGGTAATATTCTTTAGTTTCTAGGTCTTAGACCAAATTGTATAAGTCACAGTAAAGACAGTGGGCAGTATTCATGAAGGCTAATATGGATAACAACACTGTGTTAGCCTTCATAACACCATTTTCCCCAAACTAAACCCTATTCCCTATTCAAGAACAGGGCTTAGTTTCCCTGGCATGGTGTTGCACAGTACGCACACATGTACAAATGTGCCGAGGGCTGAAAATCTGTGGTGGCATGCAAATGAAGTGCATGCTTACCACCCCAGCCCACTGTTACCTAGCAAGAACACCAGGTTATGATTAAGCAACCTGGTATAAGTCTGTGTTAGCTCCGTGTTATTTACAGGGAAATTGTCCCTGTACATGAGCTAACACTAAAGTTGAGCAAGGTAAAAGCCATTAAAACTTAGCTTTCATTAATTATATTGAAATTCTACTTTGTGCAAAGTGGTGCAGAACTTAAACTCATGCAAACAAGCTTATCTAAAATAATATATTAAAAGATTAAACTGTTAACAGGGAAAAGTCCCCTTTAACGTGTAAGATCTGTGCTTTTCACCTTCAACATGGCCGGAGCTGTGTTGTATTCATGTGGATAGCACAGAGTTGGTGTGGTGGGCAGTAGATGTACCTGAATCGATTTGGAGGTGTAGAAAACAGTGCTGCACCACCATGTAAGCTAACATGGTGGTAGGCAGCCATAGGGCGAGTATGGGGAAATGCTATTTTATTTATACTGGTTTTATTCTGGACAAAGGCAATACAAAAAGTGGGGCAAAAGGCCAGAAATAGGGACAGTTTCTAAATATTGCCCTTACAAACTTAGAAAGTTAATAGAGTGACAGGTTTTGCATTAGCATTGATATTCATGAAGAGTATGTGGCCTGCAGCTGACATGCTACTATTTGATATAGTGATATATATAAATGTAAAATGGATGTATGTTTTCCCCCCACTGTATTTGAAGTTTAAGCATAGCTGAGTGGGTTTGCACAGCGTTTTGCTCAGCACTGCTTAAAATGGTATGAAGAGCTATATAGAAATATATAGCTGAAATATTCACCAGTGATTTAGCTCAGTGTTTAGAGTTTCAACTTTGTGCGCAGTAGGTGCACAGTTCAAATACCAAAACAGGCAATTTAGCTTTTACATGGGAAAGCATTGCTAATTTTTTTTTTATTATTTTTAATGAAGTAGTAATTGATATTATCTAACCAGGGTAGTGTAGTTGGCCAACCTTCCAGTGTCAGTGGATATGTGATGTGCAATCCCCCATGTAAACACAAGTGTCCCAGACAGTACAGTTACACCCCAAAGTAATGTAATCAAAGCACATAGGGGGATGTAATGTAAAGTAAAATATACACACTTAATAATATGTCAGTGAGGAGTAATTAATGTCCAATTCATTAATTTTCTTTAAATGAAAAATGAGCAATGCTTAGCAGTGCTTAGCTCTGCTCAGCCCATTTGAGCATTGCTAAGACATATAATTCTAAGCAGCATTCAGCCCAGCTAAGCGGATTTGAGCAGTGCTTAGCACTGCTCAGCATTCCTGAAACCAGCTAAGCACAGCTGAGCAAGGGGGTGTGTCTGAGGCTGCTTAGCTATGGCTTAGCTGATTTCATAAATGCTAAGCATGTTCATGTCCAACAGTGAGCCCTTTCCACTTAGCAATGTTCACACTAGCTGCAACAGTTGTAAAGGCCTAAAAATGGAGGAAATGTGAAAAAAATAATAAAATAAAAGGAAATACCCGACAAAAGGCAATCAACTAGAAATGACTAATAAGGCCTCTGCCACTCACAGTGGCCCTTTCAAATCCATCAATAATGTAGCTGGCAGGTGGAATGTACGATAGTCAGCCAATAACACAGGCAGCATCTGCAGCACACCAGTATAAAGTATGAAAACACCCTTCAATCTGATTTTCCCACATACTCAGCACAGTTGGAGGACACACTTCGTACTTTTAACTGACAAAATGATAGAGGCTGTTGCTGTTTTACTACACTGTATGTGCTACAGACTGAGGGTGCTGATGATGGTGATGCTGACAACCAGCCCCGACTTTGGAGGAGAAGTGTTCAGACACAGGGTAACCTTTCAGGAGCTACATGAGCTGGAGATACTAGAGCGCTACAGGGTGGACAGGGACATACTTCAGCAAATCACCGAGCTCTGCCACCTTCACCTCAGACCCACAGCCAACAGGGGGGAACCCATCCCAGTGGAAACAAAGGTATGTGTATCCTTAAGAATACTAGCTACAGGTACTTTCCAAAGACCTACTTAGGACATCATGGGTGTTTCACAGGCATCCACATTCAGGGTACTCCACCAGTTCCTGGATGTCATGTTAACACATGCCAGTGAGCACATTTATTTCCCCAACAACCCTGAAGAGAGGACCACCAATATGTGTCTCTTCCACCATGCAACAAACTACCCCAAGGTACTGGGCACCATAGACTGCACCCATGTCCACATCAAGGCACCACCTGGTGAATAGGGTAGAGTCTACATCAAATGCAAAGGCTATCACTCCATCAACTGCCAGGTCATATGCAATGCCCAGGGCATTATCATCAATGTGTGTGCTAGCAGCCTTGGCAGATATCATGACTCCCACATCTGGCATGCCTCACAGCTGTACCAGGCATATGCCAGGGGAGAGATCCCATATGGCCATCTCATGGGGGATGCTGGCTATGCACTAGAACTGTGGATGATGACACCCATCAGAAATGTACACACACACACACACACACACACACACACACACACACACACACACACACACACCCACACACACATTGAAGAACGCAATAATGAGGCACATTCACAAACTAGAAACATCATAGAGTGTGTGTTTGGACTGATGAAGTCACGGTTCCACTGCCTTGACATATCTGGTGGAGTCCTGCAGTACTCTCCAGTCACATGTGCACACATGTTCATAACATCTGCCATGCTACACAATATGATCCTGTGGAAACAGCTTCACCAGGAACAGCACAGGAAAGGGGACACAGCCCACCACCCTTGCCAAGGTCCCCACAGCTATAGGGGGACTCAGAGGAGGAACCCCACGAGTCTATCCCTGTAGGCAGACATATGCATGCCCAGTATACCCTGGCATTGGCAAAGATGCAGCACATAGCACATACAATAACACCCTAGGGACCCACGGACTGACACCTCTCTCTGACTTGCACATACAGTAAAAAGGATGCCACACACATCACACTACATGTACCTTACCCTGTATAGGCTGTGTACTGTGTGCATCTGACAGAGTCAGCCCACGAGCACTGTCCTCATGACTGCCACACATACAAGGTAAGTCATTCTTCTTAACAACAAATTAATGCTGTATTACATTGTGCTAGCATATCTATGGTATCACTGCATGTATGCAAGCGAATGGGGTGGCAACAGTGATAGCAGCAGACAACTGACAGGCATGTGGGACAACAGGAAATGTCCATCAAATGCTGGCTTACCCAGAATATGCAGTAGTCCCCTTGGTGACAAAACTCACTGGAGTATATGTGGGAGACTAACAAACTCTGCGGTCATAGATCATATGCGTGGATGTCAATATTGGAGTCCCATACACACCTCTCAGCCTCTCACAGCAAGTCAGATTTACAAAGCCAGAAAGAAATGTGTAGCAAAGGCCCACAAATAGGGACAATGATGAAGTAGCCCACTTACAAACTAACACAGTGAGATCACAGTCAGTCTTGCAGTTGCCTTAACTCACCAAAGGGTAAGAAGTCTGAAACTCAAATGTCTGTCATAACTGTCTAACCTTCGGTCTCTAGTGATATCCCAGTATTCACCAAGACAAGCACAATATTATGCTAAATGGAACCAAAATGTAAAGCAAGCATCTGGACAGTCTGTGGAAATGTGTACAGTTGAGAGATATACCCCTCCCCCCAACACACCTGTCTTCCCATAGCAATGCAGGAACATTCATGTTTGTCTGATCTGAGGATTTCTGTCAGTAAGTAATGACAGAAAACATTTCAGTATCAGACATCATATATGTCAGTAAAATGTCTGCTAAAACAAACCCTGTTACTCTAGCAACTTTCAACATTTGTAAGAGCAATATTTACAGTATCTCCCTATGTTTGGGCCAATGTCCCCCCATTTTAGCAGGCTATCTCCACATTTCTTGCACTAACAGGTTGAGAGGTATGGCTGTGGCACGCAAAACACCAGACTGGAGTACATTTATCTCTGGAATGGAGTCCCACTCTTACTATAGAAGGTCATATTGCGCATGCTCCTACACTTAGAGAATTACAGCCCATGTCTAAAGCCGCATCAGACTATATAACAGCCCATGTCTAAAGCCACATCAGACTATATAACTGTATTGTGGAAATATGTCTTGCATGCAGACAGCTATGTACACCTTAACTGTCTCTACCCACACCCATCAACTATCTGTAGGTGGCCCATATGTGATATGTCTGCATCTGTTGCTTATGATACACACACACACACACACACACACACACACACATATATATATATATATATATATATATATATATATATATATGTAACATATGACAATATTTCAAGCATACACACACACAGACATGGTGAAGAGAGAAACAGACAGTGATAGAGAGAGAGAGAGAGAGAGAGAGAGAGAGAGAGGCAAGGAGACAAAGAGAGTGAATCATAGACAGGGATACCCTGAAAGGCATATAGTGATGTCCTGTAAGCTCAGTGGTGCATGCAATAACTGTGTAACACTGTAATACAAATGACTAGATAGGTAGGGTTTTAATCTTAGTTCTGGCCAGTGTGTGTTTGTAAGTGTGTGCATTTGTGTTTGTAGGTGAAAGAATATTGAGGCCTTTCCCACCCAGTACACTTCCCATTGCCCTACTTTAGAAGACCTGCAGATGCCATTCACCTTAGATATATCTTTGGTCACTCTTTAGCCTTATAACCCTTACAAGCTCAGTGGCGCATGCAATAACTGTGTAACACTGTAGTACAACTGACTAGATAGGTAGGGCTCTAATCTCAATATTGACAACTGTGATACTGCTTATGTGTGTGTGAGAACCATGTCCTCTCTGTGCTTGTTATACCATTTTGAGGCCTATTCTATGCAGTACACGTCCCACTGCCCTACTTTACAATGGCTGCTGAAGTATTTCACATTAGATGTACCTTTGGGCACTTATCGGCCCTATAAGCATTGTAGCACATGTGATAAATAGGCATCACTGTAGTACGTACATGTAGCTAGGAAAGTGTTTGAATCACAATACAGCCAACTATACTACTGTGTGCATTTCTGTATGAAGCATTTCCCGTGTGGCTATTGTGTGTATTGGTTATACCATTTTAAGGCCAGTTGACCCCCTCCTCATGTCATTTATTTAAAGAGCCAGTTGATGGCATCCACATTACAAACACAGTCACACATTTTCTAATACAAAGGCACTGTGGCACATCCAATAGTCATATCAGTCTGTATTGTACATAACTAGAAAGGTAGGTCATATGATAGAAAAAGTGTCAACTCTGTGTGCATGTGTGTTTCAATGCATGTCCCCATGCAGCTGTATGTCTGTGTTTCAGATAGCTATACCATGTTAAGGGCCTGTGAACCCACCATTGGCAATCCTAACAGCCCCTGTGATTGCCACCCACTTGAACAGTAGTGGCAGATACTGCAACACTATAGTAGCTTTGTGATGTGTTATGTATTCAGCAGTATTGTTTGCATAACTAGGCAGGTTCAGGTTCTGCTATCAACAATGGCAGGTCATGAGTGTGTGTGTGTGTGTGTGTGTGTGTGTGTGTGTGTGTGTGTGTGTGTGTGTGTGTGTGTGTATGTACATCCCCTTGCAGCAGTCTAACTGTGTTATGACCACCAGCATACCTCTCAACCCCACACAGAAACACATCTGGTTAGATCCATATGGAAAAATGGGGCAAACACCAAACACTGAGCACAACTTTCACATATTGCTGTGACATGCATGGAAAGTAGATACCAGAATAGGTTGTGCATGCAAATGCACTTTCCAAAGCATATGTGTTGTTACATGGCAATAGCTGTCATCAATCTGCAATGTTAGTCTGTCATGATTTTCCCACAGTTCACCAGAAAACCACATTTTATGACAGATGGAAAGAACATATGTGTCAAACATCAGGACAGTCTGCAGACATATGCAGAGGTCACAGGTATGGCCACCATCTGTACTACCCTGCAAGTTGCAGTTCATGTTTGGCAAGGTGTGACCTGTGACAACAACTGAAACAGTACAGAGGTCCCAAGAGTGTAGGACAACAAAAATGTCATACTGCCCTGTACTGATTGCATAGAACAGTTATTGCACAGCAGAAGCACCTCAATGTTATGACAAATAGTGTAAGCTAAGGTAATGTCACGCAACGAAGGTGTCATAGTAGCAAACAAGAGGAAGTCCTGTGTGTTGCACTTGCCGTGGCCATGGTATGTCTTGCCAACTGTTACGTTACTACAGATCATGTTCCACACTCCACATTTCATAATGTTGCAAAGCCATTCAATGTCACTTATGTGTGTGCAATATGTATACATGTGAAGTTCCTGTGACTACCTGGTGTCCCAATAACCCGCAAGTATATAGGCATGAATGCTAATTGGCTCCACCCGCTTATGTAGGTACAGCCTATGGCCTTGTGAACTGTAAGTATTTTGCACTCTGTCATTGAACTACAAACTGCTAACACACTGCAATGAGCCATACAGTGGGAATGGAATGCTCTCAAGGTCCCAGCCTCAAGCTGTATGCAGATAACCATGTCAGCATGCCATACAGCAACTACATGTCCCCACCATGTCCCACATCAGGGCCAACCCCATAAACACACAGACTGTGATGACAGGCCTGGGTACCCATGATGGCAACTTTGTTGCATTCAGGCACCAAGTATTGGCAGTCATCAGGAATTGCTTGTATGTGGTTCACCACATAGGTGAAGTGACCGCATCCAGCTAAAAGGTGGACATTACCTCTGAATAGTCCTCAGTCAGCATGGCCAGTCTGCTATGCACATATGCAGACATTTGCTGAATCTGTAAAGTCTATGTTAACTCCCACAAAGGTCAGCCATGTCCCTCAACACACACACATGTGGCATTGGTACAGGATAATATGTGCATTTATGAACATGTACAGTACAAGCTGTGATATTACACAAATCACTGACATTCACGATAGGTGTGCACTTGTGTACATTACAAAACCCCACCCACAAATGCAGTTTAACCTGACATATGCATCCAGGTATGCAAAGGCTGCCACTATGAAAGCTACATTATTAACGTGATGACCACTGAGGCCTTACATATTCAGTCCTGGGCTGCTGACTCTGTGCCACCAACCTCTGTGACAAATGTGAGGACACCTGTCTGGGAGGTGGTGGCTCCACCAAGGTTGGCAAGGAACTCCTCTGTTGGTGTCAGTGGTACTTCTGTAACAGACCCTCCACCAGTACCTGCATGGTCCCTGGGCACAGCTGCATCCCTTTGCCACGCATTGTGTATTAAGTCTGTGGCACGGTGTCAGGCCTGTTCATAGCTCTTGCCATGGTGTCCAATGTTTTTGATGGTCCCCACCCATTCTGCCCATGAGACAGTTCATTGCTGCATGTGCTGCTAGCTTCTCCCCGACAGTACCCTGTGATGTAGTCTCAGGGAATCCAAGATCGCCACAGTCTCAGACTCCATGTATGTTGGGTGACATCTACAATACATCCTACTTGGAAGATATGAAAAGGGGACACATCACGGGACCGCATACATTGGCTACCATCATGTACAGACCATACACATCCACATTTGCTAGAACTATCCACTGCTAACACCCACATTATACCCCTGCAATCTATCAGTACAGTTTGTGTGTGAGTATTGTGAACATACCAGCATTACAATATACATTGCCCCCTTATCCTGATGTGTCATGTTCCCCCCACTGAGGAACATTAATGTGCTTAATCCACCATTCATCATTCACATCACACAGCACATGCAGCAGCTGGGGACATCATGAAAGTTCCCCACCAGGGAATACCAGGCCATCAAACATCTACCATACACCTACAGGCTATAAGGCCAATCCTCTACCCAGTGTCATATGTACTCCTCAGGAGTGACCTCACTGTGGCTTGCAAGGAAATCAAGTTCTCCACATTGCTGGGACTGCTAGCTGCATGAGTGCAGGTCATGATCTGCTGTGTTAACACACACACGCACCCTCAACCTGGTAAGTGACCGGGACTGGCCTTGTTGGCAGCTTACATGTGTGTCACACACAATCACCCTGCAGTGGAATGGGCACTATGTCCACATCAGGCAGAGTAGCTGCCAACACATTTGCAGGTGTGACCTGGTGAAATGGATGGTTAACAGCAAATACACCTTTGGGATACCACCTGTGTCCCTGTTTGATAGGGACATCAACTGCTGCCTTACATACACATGGGCTAACTTGTGGCCTAGTTATATGGCTGCTCATGGCTCATAGCCTAGTAACCTGAGATGATAGTAAGACTACCAGAAATGGCCTGACCACTGTGTCAGATTGTGTTGTTATGTGTCCACACACATCACTGCCATTGACTGCTAGATGCCCTCTGTGGGCAACATTACAGTACCAGATTATCTAGCCTACATCTGGCAAATTGATGAGTGGTACTACAGGTGCATGTGGACATTCCAGGAACATCTGAGGTATACAATAACAGAGAGCAGTGTATATGTGGTGTAGGGTGACCTACTTACAGGTGTCTCACATCTACAATACCAAACATCATTATTTTCTGACTGCAGTCCT
Organism: Protopterus annectens; assembly: GCF_019279795.1. Classification (NCBI taxonomy): domain Eukaryota; kingdom Metazoa; phylum Chordata; order Ceratodontiformes; family Protopteridae; genus Protopterus; species Protopterus annectens. The sequence goes on from NC_056746.1 coordinate 667,160,951, forward strand.
TCATGATTTGCCACTAATTTACCAGAAAAACAAACTTTTTTGGAAAACATGGTCAAAATTGTGAGGCAAATATCAGGACATTCTGGAAATCCCTGTACAGTTTAGAGGTATGCTGCAGGCATAGCTATCAGGGATGACTGTAGGTGCTGGACAGTAGACTAACATGCAACATGACAGTCCCGGAAGTGTTGTTGAGAGCTACTGTTTAAACTCCTATATCTCATGACTGCATCCCCCCATCTGCATTCCATTACATACTTAATTGTTTGACATAGCTGGTATAGTGCTGTATCCCTTTTTCAGAATAACTCCACAAATGGTGTTGTGAATAGTTGCAGTCTGTCTTCTTGACAAAAGTATCAGACATGTTTAGCATAGGCATCAGCTTGCCTTTTGTAGGTAATGATCACAAAGAGGTGATGGCCAGGTCACCAATCTGTTGCTCCCATTTGCTAATTGCATCCAGAACAGCTAGGTTGCCTTCCTATTAGCCAATGTCATGGCAACACAGTGCTATAACTAAGGCCTTCATGTGGGCCTTGCCCCTTTTCCTGGTTGGTGAGGAGGTCATTATGGAGGTGTTGGATCTACAGCATTACAGAGGGAAGGTTGAAATACTGCCCACTGTTTGGATTGATGTGTTGTGTCCACAGTTTTGCATGCTATGTCTGCATACCTCTCAACCTCTTAGCACAAGAAATGTGGACACAGAATGACAAAATGTGTGGACAAAGGGTCACAAATAGGGAGAGATTTTAAATATTGGTGTCATAACCTTAGAGAATTGCTACAGTAACAGGGCTTGTTTTGACATTCAGTTTCTGAGGGATTTGAAGTGTGACACTCAAATGTGAATTATTATTTAGTGACTTCCATCCTGATATCATCCCAGTGATTTAGCAGAATACCTCAAATGTTATGAGGAACAGGCCATAAATATGAGCCATAACCCTGGACATTCTGTGGAAGTCTGTACAGTCAAATATGACACTTTGAAGCATTTATTGGTCTGCATACTGGTTCTGTGTCTGTCAGAGACCCAAGTACCCAGTTATATTGGCCACTATATGTCAGAGTACTGAGTGACTGGCTATCAAGATGTGTTCATATAACTCAGTTACTGTACTCAATAGGTCAGTTGGCCTACTGGTATGTTCCCCTGACTACAGTTCAAATTGTTCTGTGTTCATAATTTGGCAGTGATGTTTTTCAGCCTAAAGGTTTATCCCTGTACTGCCTGATAACTTTACAAATGCATCAGCATACCCAAAACTGTACATATTATCACAGAATTTCTGGAGTTTGTGCTCATATTTTTGGTCTGTTCCTCAGAATATTTGTTGTTTTCTGGCAAATGACTGAGATAATCTGAGGTCTGATGGCATTAAATAATGACAGAGGTTAGAGTTATAGACTGCGAATCCTTCAGAAAATGTATGTTAAAACAAACCATGTTACTCTAGCAACTTTCTTATATGTATAACTGTACTATGTAAAATATGTGCTTAATGTTGGGCCTCTGTCCTGTATTTTGTCAGTGTTCATCCAATTTCTTGCACTAAGAGGTTGATAGGTGTGTGCATCAATAATTTCTCAGAGCTGATTTGGCATAGTGGTACATTGCTCTGACTCTAGTGTAGAGGGTTCTTGATTCAAGAGTTGGCAGTGATATCTTTTTTCCCTACTGCTAAGTGACTGTAATGCATGATATATTTGAAAAAGCATCACAAATACCTACAGCTTATATGGCATAGTGGTATGTTGCTCTGACCCTTATGCAACCGGTACTGGATTTGAGACTTGGTAGTAATATTTTTTCCCCTAATGTTAAATGACTGTAATGCAATGATATGTTTGAAAAAGCAATACCAATTCCCATAGCTCTTATGGCATAGTGGCATGTTGCTCTAAATGTAGTGCAAAGGGTCCAGTGTTCAGGCCCTGCCAGGGCTGGTTAGCTTGTTGCTGGGCAAAACAGGGGCTAATTTAGACAGAGTGGTTAAAGCAGTTTTAAGTGGGTTTGTGTGATGCTAAGCAATGCCAAGAGGCACTTAGTCACCTCGGAGATCACGTCAGTCGCCCTGACAGACAGGGGTCTGGTGAGGTAAATAGTGTGGGAAGATTTAGCCAGGGAATTGTTATGGCTAGGCTTGTATAGGCCCTAGGGCTGATAGCCTGGTACCGACCTATGAACCTATAAATCCATCCTAATTTCAAAAAAAAAAAAAAAAAGAAAAAAAGGATGATAGGAAAGTGATGAAATTGGGGCAAGCAGGGGAAAAGACAATGTGAAAGGCAGTTATGGATGTGTAGTATAGGTGTAGTAAATGACCATAGTTCTCCATTTCTTCTGCAGCAACAGCTGTGAATGATGTGGACAATTTGGAATTTAGAGCCTCACACCACACAGGGAGGGGTGTGGGTGACATACATTGGTTGAGTAATTCGGAGTAAATTGATTGATGTCAGTATACTTGGGGAAGAAATGGAGAACTATGTATGGAACTTTTTTTTTTGGGGGGGGGGCAGATGCACCTTAAGGTGATAGTCGGATGTTGAGAAAAGGTTGTCAGTACATCTAGGGAGGTAAGTTGGATAGGACAGGTTGCTTTTTCAGACAGAAAAGACAGACAAGACAGCAAGCAGAGGCAGTGTATGACACATGAGGGGGGTAAACACCTTATATGGTGAGGGTGGTTGGGAATCAGAGGCCCATGTGCCCCCATATGGAAACAATGGGACTGAGGTCCCCACCCATGGGTAGCCACCACTGCCCCTTCATAGCCCTGAAGGTGGCTGTGCTGGGGACTGGACAAGGGGCAGGCTGCCACTCGAAGTGCACCAGTCTGCCCTTGATCTGGCTCAGGCATCCATCCAAGTCTGTCTGGATGGCCCTGTGCACCATACCTTAGAACTTTTTGCGGGTGACGGGTTCCTCTCTTCACCTGCACTCGGGGTGGTGGGCCCCATCTCTTGAGGCAGTTCCACCAAAGGGTGGTGCAGGACCAGCAGAAGAGGCATTCCAGGTTGGGTCCCAGACATGCTTGGGTCTGTTGCAGGGGCCAGGTGAGGTGGGACAGGCGGATCCACTGGGATCTGCCTTCCCAAACATGCTATGGTGTTGAGGTTTTTCAAAATGTATGGGTTAGTCATGAACAAAACATTTCAACATTAGTTATAACAGCAAGTGTGGATGTTCCAGTTAACCCAGAACAACAGAAGTGAAACAATTGCATAGCAAACAGAGCACATGCATAAATGGAATAGCAGTCAGCATTGTAACAGCATGCCAGTTATATTTACAGCAACAGGCCACCAACAATGGTATTTGAACAAGGTATGTTAATATGCAACCAATTAAATATATGAACAATAATAGAACCCAAGTTCCAACATTAGGTGTTGAGAACAACTTACCTGTAGTATATGGGTAATATTTATTGATGCAGATAAGGGGTGGGGGGAGAGAAAAAAGTCCATTAACAACTGTATAGCCTTCTATTTTTCACAACAGTACTGCTCAATATTCTGCAGTTCTGCCCTCACTTTATATCTACATATGGCCCATAGCCTCTGTAGCACATACATAACTGTTAAACTGTCAACCTGAAATGGTATGGGGCAAACTGTGACAACTCTGGGTACATGACTAGAGGGAACGTGCACATGTCAGGGTTGCATATATGATGAAGAAGGTGTACCCTGAACTGATGTTGTGCGAGTGTGCTACTGGCATACTTCACCTGGATTCATATCTGTGTCCAAGGTTATTGGCAGCAGTGACCATTATCCATGACAGTGTGACACTTGAGAGACATGTATCGGGAAGAGTGCATGGTGTATGTTCCTATCTTGCTGTCATTTGCAGGCATGGGGTTGGACAATTGAACATTTGTACATGGTTTATTAGTATACCCTTCATACAGCTACTACAAACATTTCTTTACCTGTAAGACCTGTAGAGAACATATTTATTAACACTACCTGACTGCTTCTACAAATATTCAAGATTACTTGAGTGTAAATATTGACACATCTTAGTACCACTCCCTGGATTCAAACTGTGGTCTTGTTGTGTAAAAATGAACAACAAAACTATTTCTCATCACACTGAGCTGCTGGGGAGCTGCTATTTCTTGTTTGACTGATTTTTGCCTAATAGTCACTTGGGTAGACAGTCTGACCTTGTAATCTAAGTGTAATTTCACCAAAGACTGTGGTGACAGTTGAACATATATGCCTGAGATTCATGCATGACAGATAGTTAGTGTACTATGTATTGATCCTTTGAAATAATAAGATCTGGAATGCAAAGGTTAATACAAGGTAATGCTGCAGGGGACACACTATAATATATTACACATTACTATTCAAGGTTCAGATCTTAGTGCAGGACATATTTCATATTTCATTTGTGTCTTGTTTTACAGCTCCACAATCTACAGTTTTGCATAACAGCTGGTTATCAGAACAACCTCAGTTAATGTATGCTGTCAAAGCCATATTTGCTGTGAAGCACCTGTACACATTCTATTTTTCAACAACATACCAGATTAAACACAACAGTTTGTGGTATAAATCTTTATTTGAGTAACATGACGCAGTATTACAGTTGAGATTCTACATTCAGTAGTACTGCATATCCTGTAGATCAATATTGGTCTGACAAACTTTATTTATTCAGTACACCCAGAACACACTATACCTAGTGGCAGTAAACAATGCACTCCTTCTTATTTATTGCACTATATACTGCAAGACAGATCTGTACTCACCGGGCTCTCAGCGCAGCCTTGCCATTCTATCTGCATGGGCTTCCATATTGCTAGCTCTCTCCTCTGCAGCTGTAGAGGAAAAAACAACCATTATGGATACCTGTCTATCACATACTCATGTTAGAATTTGGCACAGCTATGGGTGAAATACTTACAAACTACTAGGTCATTCCCATCTCAAGCGTCCTGGATCCATTGGGCCAGGAGTGCACCCTTTCTCCACTGTAAGTCAGCATAGTGATGTTGTACCTGCTCACCAGTTTGGGGGAGTCCAGTGGCACTGGAGAGGTTGCATGCCAGATGGTCCCAGGCCTCACATTTGTATAGGGAGTCCTGGTAATGGCCCTGCAGCAGTCTGTCATCATGGTGTTGCACAAGGAGCCCAGCCATGACCCTGGACTCCAAAATGCCCTAACTCTGTGCCCAAAAGCATGATCCTTCTCCAACTCCAGACCTATCTTTTGCAGTTATCAAACTACAACAGCTTCTGGCTCTATTCCCACCTGTGCAGTTTAAATAAGGCCATAGTCCCACCCTTTTCCATCATTGGCCTGTTTCTTGTGTTTACATAGGGGATTTCACATCACATATCCACTGACACTTGACTTTTGAACCAACTACACTACCCATCAGGAAAAGTATTGACCAGTATTGACATCTGATGCCAAAATAAAAGAAATTGTTGGTGATAACCCCAGCTTTAATTTCAGAAATAAGAAAAACTTGAAGAGGCTGTGATTCCACACGGATGGCATTAATAAAGGAGCAAATAATGTTGCATATACACATAGACGCACTTGGAAATGCGGCTGCTGTAAGGCTTGCATTTGATTAATACAAGTAATGTTTTCAAACATCAGAAAACAGGAAAATGCTATAGTTTACAAAGTTGAGCTACTTGTACCACCAAAAATGTGATTTATATCACTACATGCTCTCTTTGCTCAGCCTATTATATAGGCAAAACAAACAGAATGCTAAAAGATCATATTCTACAGCATTTATCTGATATATTAAATAAAGTAGGAACAAATGCCGTCTATTCACACATGAGGCTTAATAACACCCACTCGTTCAAGTTTATGGTCATCTCTATTGTAAAAGAAACATTGAGAGGAGGTAACTTTCAGAATAGAATGCCGGTAGACAAACTCAAATGGATAATAGATCTAAGGGAAGACTGCCCTCCAGGCTTGATTGGAATGGTACCATTGAAACCAATTCTGAAAGAACATGGTCTAAATGGGAGAAGCTAGCAACAGCTCCAACACCATTGGCCCAAGATATGGGAGTGTTCATTTGAGTGCCAGCTACTATGGAGAATGCTCCATAGCTACTATGAGGAAGTAATGTTAACTGAAGAAGTGGTCCTTTGAGTGACAACTACTGCATGAGGAAGTAATGCAATGGTTTTCAAAAGACCCTGATTGGTGTATCCAAGTTTTTAAACACTCAGCTTTAGGCCCAGTAAACAGGATCTGAAGAATGCTAAGGCTGAAAGCGCTTGTCCTACTTCCCTATTTTATTGGCATTGTTGCATTAAAGTTTTTATGTGAAATCTGTTTTAAAACTACACTACCCTGATTAAGTATCAATTACTACATCATTAAATAAATAATACATTATTTCACAATGCTTTCCCCTGTAAAAGCTGAGTGGCTTGTCTTGGTATTTGAACCATGAATTACTGCATGCAAAGCCAAATCTCTAACCACTAAGCTAGATCAGCATTCAGATTTGCAGCTATACATTTCTATATAGCTCTTCACAGATGTTTAAGCACTGCTGAGCAACTTGCAGTGGTGTGCCAACCCACTCAGCTACACTTAAACTTCACATATAAAGGGGAGAAAAATAGAATACAACCATTTTAAATAGATTTTTGGATTATCCTCACTTTGCAAGGTTTAGGGCTGCTGTCTGTAGCGGTGCTCTGCGCAAACAGGTGCTAAGATTTAAATGGGGAAAAAGTTAATTTTATTACATTTACATACAAGTACATTATATAATACTTATTTCTACATTAAAAGAAACTCAGCAAACATAACTAGCATTGGTAAACAATTCAATTAATGGTTTACTAATGCTAGCTTCCATCTACATACACTTCACTGCATACAAGGAAACTTGTTCCATGTAAGCAGTTGAAAACCCGCTCATGTCAGCACATGAACTAGTTGCTCACACTGTGTAGAGTGCATGAGGTCCATTAATAATGCAGGGATCGTGCACTTTATACAGTGCTACAGGCAACATGAGAAGCCTCCGTGTAGGCTCTACACGAAGCCTTCACTGACTTTCATGAATACTGGCCAGTAACTATTATATTTGTAATATTTCGTAAACAGCTGACAATATCTCAACAACTACTCAAGTTACACACATACTGTCAGCAGTATGTTATTCATCTAGCCAAGGGCTTTCACATGCGGCTAGGAAGGTATGTCTGTGTTACTTGATTGCTGAGATATTTAGAAAAATGGGAAAATTATATCTATATAAATTAATATCATAAAAACAGTTAATATATATTTACCTGGGCTAGATAGAGCTCAAATATTAATGCAGTTGACTTTGTCATTGTGTATTAAGATGAAATCTTTTAAAACCTTGTACATAGCATGCTTTTGGAATTATTGATGCAAATATGAACAAGCAGCATTTGACACCTAAAGGCATCAGTAGGAGTTAACTGCAGATGCACCTGGAGGCATCACTCAGATGTCATGAGTTTAAAAGCATGTTCTAAGTAACAGTTATTTTAATTGTGATTCGTCTAGTATTATTTATATTGCAATATGCTCTAGCTGCCAGTTTTTTTTATATAGGTATGTCTACAAGAAAATTAAAAGTGAGAATAAGGGAGCATCTGTATAATATTAAGCACTGTGAACTTAACAATGCTCTTTATAAACATTCTACTGTATGTGTGCATTTCAAACAGTTTAATTTTTTGTGTTAGAGTCAGTGTTTAGAGCTGTAAGGGATGGTGATTATAAAAACTGCTTTTGTGGAGAGAATCTTTTTGGCAGCTTGGGCTACAAGCAGATAAGCATCCTGGAACCAATGATAACATTTGTATTAAGTGATATTTATAAGTATATGTGCTATATTATATAATGTTGCTTTAAAAATTGCTTCGCTGAAGTTTTTAGTTTGTAATTGTTTGATTGTTCAATTAATTGTTTGAGTATGTGGAACAGTATATAAGGTTTATTGACATTTTGTCATTTTATTCTGATCTTTGGACAAAAGCAGTAAATAAATATTTCCATGACTGGAGTGCCTTTTGTGGATGTTATTTTCTGGACATATTATAGATAATTAATTGCTTTTCTTTTTATTAGCTATGTCTATTAGAGAAAACAGCTGTATTAAATTATCTTGCACCTTCCTTTTTTATGAATCCTGTTTGGTCTTCATCTATTAATTCAGAAAGAATAGTGTTCAATCCATTTGCTAAAATATACATAAAAAATCTTATAGTTTATATTCAACAAAGAAACTGGTCTGTACGATGAACATGAGGTGGGTCTTTTGTCAGGTTTTAAGATAGGAGAGACATGAGAATATTTCCATGAAGCTGGAGTACTAGATGTAGTTTTAACTTCCTGAAATGTAATTAGTAGAATTCTTAATATACTGTTAGGTAAAATTTTACACAATTCTGGTATTAATCCTTCTAATCCTGGTGCTTTATAATTCTATAGATTGTTTAGTTGATCTTTTAGTTCCTTAAAAGTGAAGGCTTTATCAATTTTACTAATGTTGTTGTTTGATATTTTTTTTAAATATTTTCTTTCAAAAAGCCATCAATGATTTTATTGTCACTTGTATTTAACTTACAGCTGTTTATACAGTCATAATGCTTCTTAAAGTAGTTTAATATATTTTTCAAGTCTGAGACTCTTATAATCTTATTATCTTTATATATAATTTCTTTGATATGGCTTTTCTCATTTAAATATTTTGATCTGATTGCGATTTTATGTAAACTTTTAAGGTTGACTGAATATGAATGTATGTGTGCAAAACCAAGTACTGTGAGAATTAAGCTGATTCTATAGAACAAAATTGAAATCCAGCAAAGTAAAACACTATGAGGCAGCAAACACAGCTGAGAAAATCCAGATAAAACCAAAGTTTAATGTATATATGATACTAAGTGAGCAGTTTCATGTTGACATCAATGCTTCATCAGATACTAAAAGAAACAGGTGTAGCAAAGCTTTCAAATAGTCAATGAACCAATCAGAATGCTATTTGTGTAAACATAACATCTACATTGTATCCATTTAGATCAACTATTCGAGTATCAAGATATAGGTCCCAATAACAATATAAATATCTAAAACAAATGTCAAAACATAATCAAAATCTTATTAAAATCATATGTTTAAAACTGATTGTTTCACTAGCCATCTTTCTCAACATTCAAATAAATAAAAGAATGACATTTATATACAAGGCATCGTGAATGGTTGAGAGGCAGCAATTGCACAATTGTTCATGAACTTATTTGAAAACTTACCTAACATGGCTTTCACAGTATATGAAATCTTAAAACATCCTAAAAAGTCTTTAGAAGGCAGTTGTATTCAACTTGCAAACAAATCTCTGAATAGAAAAAGTTTCCCAGGCTTCCTGCTTAACCAGCAAATCAGAGTTGACATTAAAATCACATGATGCATGCATATATGACTTTCTTCTATCTTAAATGAGTTTTCATATTATTGCATTTGATTTAAAGCCTATCTAACCCTACACATGAGAGTTTCAATGTAAAATGAGACGTGAGACAAAACAAGAGAATGGCAACTAAAACCACATAATTGTAGTTATAATAGAGAATGCTCCTAGAGCAAATATAAGACAGAACAATATTTTGACCTCCATCACCCAACTTATAAAACATAAAAATAATAAAAATATATCTAGATGTCAAATAAGTTATGTGAAATTATTAAAACATGTGTAGATCTGCGGAACTAATTATGTTATATGTGAAATATAAATTATAAAACAACATGCATGACAGATGATAAATATACATAAAATGACCAAAATATGTTGTAGTATGAGTGTGTAAAAAATTGGGGACAAAGAAAAGATTTTGATTTTATCTAGATTTCCTCAGCCATGTTTGCTGCCTCATAGTGCTTCACTTTTCTGAATATTAAGGTAATTTGATTTTCTCTAAGCTAATAGAAATTTTGTGTTGGAGATATCTTGGTATTCTTTGTTTAGTTTATTAATATTAGCTAGAGGTGATTTATCATTAAGTGTAAGATTTAGTTTTAATTTATCAACTTAATTTTGTATGTCTATTAACTTCTTGTCCCATTCTTTTCTTTTGGAAAGATACCAGCTTTTAACTTTGCCATGTACAACTGCCCTTAAGGTATCCCATAGAATCATGTCTGAAACCTTGCCATTATTATTCAATTCAATGAATTGCTTTATTTCATTTAAACCCCATTCTTAAAAACCTTTTACTTTTGTTATGTATGCAGAGATTCTTTGACAAAAATTAAGATGTCAATGCAAAAAGTTATTAGCATTATGATCTGATAAAGAGCATGAAACAATCAATACATCATCCATTTTTGACAGTAAAGAGCTAGTAACCAATACTTTATCTGTGTTAGTCTGTGTACCAAATCTATATGAATAATGAGAGAATTTTAAAGAAAAAGATAATTCTATACCATGTATATCTTTCAAATTTCTACTATTTATATAGCTGTTTAAATGTTTTGCTATTGGAGAAATTTTAAAAGGTTTAGTGTCCGTGATATCATTAGGACATATAATTCAGTTAAAATCACCTTCTAGAGGTATTTCACCTCTAGATTGTAAAGTCATAGTATCTAAATGCTCTTTGTACAGATTTTGTGCCAATACCAGGTATCCAATATGTGTTAATAAGGGTGTCAATTTTATTTCCCAGTTTTATTACTACTATCCTTAGCATACCATCATTGTCTGAATAAGAATCTATGATCTCTGGTAATCTTAAGGGTTTTTTCCATAGAAATATGACACCTCTTCATTTATGTTTGAATTGAAACATCTCTCTCAACTTTCTGATTTGAAGGCCTGCATTTGCACTTGTTTCTGTCCTGTAACTCCTGGGCCCATCTCATTTGCTCACTCAAAAAAAAAATGTATCTGCTTTTACTATATTTGTGTTTCTTCCTACTTTATTTTGCTTTTGCGTCATCTTAAAAGTACACAATTGTATTTATTACTGCTTGGTATAACTCATTCTAAGCCTTTTAGTTTAAGCACTTGGGCTTCAGACCAGTTGTTTTACATTAAGAGGGTTCATGGTCTGCACTCTTGTGGGAGGAGAGGCTGGACTCTGCCCTTCTGAGCTGGGAATTTCTGGTTAAAGGCTTATAGTGCCTGCATATTTGAACTGCTTCTTACTGAAATTGGTACACCTTGTTTGCTGTAGCATAGACTAGATCCAGGTCTGCTGAATCTAGCTTTGTTTGTATAACTTGAGCACTAATCTAGGCATTCTTTAAAGTATTCAATTGTATTTATTACTGTTTGGTAGTAACTTGATTAAAGTGTAGCTATCATTCTAAGTCTTTTGGATTAAGCACTTGGGCTTCAGACCAATTGTTTTACATTAGAAAGGTTTGTGGCCTGTACTGTGGTGGCAGGACAGGTAGCTTACATCCTTCTAAGTTGGGAACTGCTGATTGAGGGCTCAGTGTCTGTTATTCTAAAAGTGTATTAGTTCTGGTTTAAGCACTTGGGCTTCAGGCCAGTTATTTTACATTAAGAAGGTTCGTGGTCTGCACTCTTGTGGGAGGAGAGGCTGGACTCTGCCCTTCTGAGCTGGGAATTTCTGGTTAAAGGCTTATAGTGCCTGCATATTTGAACTGTTTCTTACTGAAATTGGTACACCTTGTTTGCTGTAGCATAGACTAGATCCAGGCCTGCTGAATCTAGCTTTGTTTGTATGCTTGCTGTTTGTTTGCTTGTTATTTCCCTGAAATGCTAATTCCACCTAAAACGCGGCTTTTCAGTGCTTCTGTGGATCCCTAGTGATATCTGCATTGCTTACTGTACTTATTTCCTTGTTTCACTTGAAAGAAAGTTACTGTTTGTCATTTTTGCATTTAAGTTACCTGTAACACATTGCATTTAAGTTACCTGGCACTTGCTCACTAAAGCAATTATATAAGTCAGCACTAAAAAATTAAAAGCACTACACCCTCACAAACTCACCTTGAGTACCTTGTTCCCCAGTGGCCCTTTTTTTCAATTATAAAGGAATTCCCAATACTATTCTAGCATGTATAAAGGTCAGTTGTCAATCTCCTCTCTAGTCCAGCTGGTGAATCTGGGAATCTGGCAATGTTACAACTGCCTCATGTACACAGACAACCCTCTCGTCCTCCCAACAAATTCCAACACATGTGAGAGATGCAACCATATAGCCAAACTGGAGGCTAAGCTCTCTCAAGTCAGTACTGGCGTAACCAGTCAGGAGGAGAAGGAAACCACACTCACTACAATTCCAGTCTCACATAGACCTACCACGACAGCAAACCAAACACATAAACACACAAAAACATACTCGGAGGCTCTAAAGAAAAATCTGCCTAAGCAGCAGAGACCTCCAAAGCAGACCCCCAAGCAACCGCTACCCCAAAACAAAACACATGCAACACATAGCTCACAAAGCCAGTGTGCTGAACAGTCACAGCCCTTAAGGCTAAACAACACTCCTGATACACTTGTAATAGGTGACTCTATCGTCAGGCACACTGACGTCCCGCTCACCAGGCTGAACAAGGAGAAGGTCACGGTGAGCTGCCTGTCAGGCGCTAGGATCCGCCACATAACACAAGCACTCAGGTCACTCCAAGGCAAGTAGAAATATGACTCAGTCATTGTCCATGCTAGTGTGAATGACCTGAGACATACCTCCCTGGACTACATGAAAAGAGACATAGAGGAGCACTCTGAGCATGTAGTCCAGGCCGGTATGACCCTGACCTTGAGTAGCATCTTACCCTCACCAAGAATGATGCCACAATATGAAGACAAGATGATCAATTTCAACAACTGGCTTAAGTATTGGTGTCATTCAAAGGGGATACAATGCCTGTCAGCCTGGGATGACATGCTTGACAAGCCATGATGCTTCGCTAGGGACGGCTTGCACCTGTCACCCCTGGGCTTTCAAATATTGGCAAAGGCTCTTGCTACCCCCATAGTGCCTTTTTTAGGCAAGGCTCAAAAGACAAACCCACCTCCATAGGTATCACAAGGGATAAGAAACTAAGAGTAATGCTACTCAACGCCAGAAGTCTAAACCTCAAGATGCACGCACTCAAAACTCTCCTTAGCATGGAGAACATCAATATCTGTGCAGTAACAGAAACCTGGTTCAAGGCTCCCGAGAGCACCCCAGCACTACCAGGTTATACCTCATACCATGCTTTTCAGCCCCAAAACTTGGACCGAACCACAAAAGGAGGGGGAGTATCAATATTCGTCAAAGATACCCACACCTCCAGGTTGGTGGCACAGCACGAAGTATCAGAGACTATCCATGTGCAACTAACAGTGGGTAAAACTGCCTTCCAGTTTATAGCTTGCTACAGACCACCCTCCCAAACTCAGGAACCCCACTCGGCCTTCCTGAGAACACTGGAAAATATGAAGGTCTCTCCAAACACCATTATATTGGGCGACTTCAACTACCCAAACATAGACTGGGAGCATTACTCTAGCTCCAACACCCTAGCCCAAAGGTTCCTAAAATGTATAAACTCAAATGCTATGGAACAACTTGTTACCCCTCCCACAAGAGGGGAAAACATACTGGACCTGATCATCACCAACATGGGGACTCTATGCTCCAGACCAGAATTGTATCCCTCACTGGTAAGATCAGACTATAAACTAATCTCACAGGATATTCACATCCCGACCCCACTCCCTGCCCAGAAAACCACAGTGAAAACTTCTCTAAAGCAAATTTCACACTCCTCAAAACCGAGTTGGAATCCTTCAAAGCCCCCGGGTCTGTGGAACATACGGCCCGGACTGCAGAATCCTTTATAAACGCATTCTATGAACACCTTCAGGAATGCATGGATCATGCAATCCCAAATAAAACCAAGACCCAATCCTCCAAAGGCAGACGTCCTGTCAAGTGGGCCCCAGCCATAAACAAACTATACAATAGAAGGAGGAAGCTACTACATGATAGAGCAAAATCCCAAAAAGGGAAGGCATCTCTGATCAGTATTAGCAAAAAACTACGGGCACTCATAAAATCGTCTAAGGCCAGCTTCGAGAGAAAAATTGCACAGGACACTAAGGATAATCACAAGGCTTTCTTTAGTTATGTTAGGAACCTGGGTGTGAATTCCCAGATATGCTCAGAATTAGTCCAAAATGACAAAAAATATACTGAACCCACAGACATTGCCAACATCCTAGCTGACAGGTTCAGCGCAAACTTCTCCCCCCTTCCCCAACAAAAGGGCAAATATCTATCCCAGCAGAGTGCTGCCCCCCTGACATCTCAGATGCTCAGGTAAGAGCAGCCCTCTCCAAAGCAAAAAAACACAGCATCAATGGGACCAGACAGTGTCCCGGGTTGCGTCCTACATGGACTCCAAGAAGAGCTAAACCCAAACATAAAACTACTGTTCAATCTCAGCTTTACTACAGGATATGTACCCAAAGAGTGGCGTACAGCAACAGTGGTCCCACTCCACAAAGGTGGTGCCTCAATGGATCCTGGAAACTATCGCCCCATAAGCCTGACTAGCTTGGTCTGCGAAGCTATGGAAAGGATCATCATGGACCTCATAAATAAAGATATTGGGGACCTACAGACACTGGATCCAACCCAGTTCGGCTTTGTTAAGGGCAGATCCTGCCTCTTAAACCTGGTCGATTTCTTTGAAACAGTCATCAAGGCCATTGACGAGGGGAAGGTGGTCCACACAGCCTACCTGGACCTCACAAAAGCCTTTGATACAATACCCCACTCGGGCATTATAAATAAGCTCACCAGCTTAAATATAAACCCCTATGTCACTAGATGGGTTGCAAACTGGCTCAAGGACAGAACCCACATGGTTAGAATTGCTGGAGCCATGTCAGACTCCAAACCAGTTACAAGTGGCGTCCCACAAGGCTCGGTCCTGGGACCTCTCTTGTTCGCTATATATTTCTCGGAGGTACAGGCCAACACGGAAGGACTGTGGCTGACCAAGTTCGCAGATGACTGCAAACTGGGTGCCATAATCGACTCTCCAGCCGACACAAGCATCCTCCAAAAGGGCCTCATAGAAACAGACAACTGGTGCCAGAGCCATGGCCTCAAGCTAAACGCCAAAAAGTGTAAAGTCATCCCCTTTGGCAAAAACAAAGTGCCCACAAATTACCACATAGGTGGTATTCCATTAAGTACAGAAGAAGTAATTAGGGACCTGGGGACCCAAGTTGATAGCAATCTCTCATTTGACAACCACATGGACAAAGTGGTTAGAAAAACATTTTATATAGCCCACCTAATCATGAAGGGATTCACATCTAGATCAGGGGAGGTCATCGTGCCTCTTTACTCATCCCTCATCAGACCCATAATTGAGTACAATGCCCCTTTTGGGATGTACCTTACCAGACACCTGCAGCAACTGGAAAGACCCCAAAAGTACCTCACCAACAGGATCAAAGGGCTCAAACAGATGCCATATGCTGCCCGGTTAAAGAAACTCCAGCTCTACTCAGTGGCATACCGCCTGCTCAGAGGCGATCTGTGCCTGACGTATAAAGCCATGTCCAACCCGGAATTAATGGGCATGCTGCACCTCGGAAAATCCAAATCCCATCGAGCTACGCACTCGAGAGACTTGAACCTTAGCACTGAAATAAATAGGACATGCTGGAGGGACAGATTCATAACCCAGAGGCGCCCTTCACTCTGGAATAAAATCCCAGTCCAGGTTAGGCAGAGTCCCTCATTGACTCTCTTCAAGAGGAATCTTGATGAGTGGATGGGAGATCATAGGTTTACCCCGGGTATCACTTCTGTGTCACTGTTAGACAGAGGCACAGTATACTAACCTCAAAAAAGGGCATAGCAAAATTAATTTAAAATGGGTGGCGAAAGCCAAACACACTCTGGCTAGGCTTATAAATGCCCTAGGGCAGATAGCCTAGTATGAACCTATGAACATATGAAAGCTAACCAATACTGCATATATGCATACAAACATACATACATACAAATGTTTCAAGCACAGGCATTAATGCCCTTCTAGCTTGCCAATATACCAAAACACGTGTTCCCATATTAAATGTCCAGGCTGTTCTTAAAATATCTAAACTAGTACTTGCTTTAATGTAATTTGGTAGTCTGTTCCAAGCATCAGCTACTCTGTCAGAGAACCAATTAGTACACTTCTCATTCTTCTAGAATCTTCTAGATACATAGATTGTCTGATGATTCTCTAGTACTTTTGTATAACACCAAACATTCCCAGAGGTAGTAGTCCCTAAATGTCCTAGATACCTGAATAAGATCTCCTCTTAAATATCTGTAAGAGACACTGTATAAGTTCAGATATTTTAGTCTTTCATAATAATTTAGATTTTCACATCCATGGATGCCCTTGGTATATTTTCACTGTACTCTTTCCAGTTAATTCATGCTTGTTTTCCTATAGGGTTTCCATATTGTTATCCCATACTCATGTTTGGATCTAATGTAACTAACAAACAATGACTTCATTATGTTTGATTTCCTAGACTTTATAAATCTTTTTATACAACCTATAGTTCTATAACTATCATTGGCCAATTGGTTGATATGATTAGAAATACTCATAGCTGAATCTACCCATATACCCAGGTCTTTAAATGAGTCTACAGTTTCAATCACTGTGTGCTGTATTAAATATTTACCTTTCATTTTATGTATCCCAAATCTCATAAGCTTAGTTTTTGATGTATTTATCAATATATTATTCTCCTTTGCCCAAATAGTCAATTTAGTCAAATTATTTTCAGACATGCCTTATCTGTAGCACTTGTAATCAGTTTACCCAATTTCAGGTCATCTGCATATAGACTGTAGAACACCTCAGATGAAAAAGTGAGGTCTGAAAGATACAATCTAAACAAGTAAAGGCCTAGGACAGAGCCCTGTGGGACACCTTTACTGTAACCAAGGATTTCACCTGTCCAGTTGGTGTGTGATACTTGCCATGTCCTATTTGTAAGCCATGCAGCTATCTATCTTATCAAGAGTACATCAATACCTAGTTGTACTGATTTATTGATCAGTGTTTTGTGTATGACCCTGTGAAATGCTGAAGTTAAATCTATATAAATCACATCACAGCACAATTTTCATTCATAGCTATTATATTGTTATAGAACATCATGTTACAGATGGTAATCGATCTATTTTCAACATATGCATGCTGATATATGGTTTCAAGTCCCAACCTATCCAGTTCTGACAATAACTTATCCAGTATTACCTTCTCCATTACTTTTCCACAACATGAAAGTAGACTTAAGGGTCTATATCACTCTGGGTTTGTCCTACTCCCCTTTCCCTTAAAGACAGGTTTAATAAGTGCATGTCTCCAATCTTGAGGAATCTCCCCATATTTATGTGACCTAGTGAATAATAAATATAATGGTAGTGCAAGTTCTTGCTGAAGTGTTCTCAGGTCATTGTTACTTATTCCGTCTCCTCCCTGCACTTTGTTTGGATCCAGTTTGTACAGTTCTTTTTCAATATAATCTAATTTGATTCCAGTATCTGGGGTTACCTGGATGTCACTAGGACAACTTACCACCCCTTTTGTGGAGCCAAACTGTTTTGCATAAGATTTTGTAAATATATCTATAATCTGTTGTGTCTGAAAATAAATTTTAGAATCTCCACACAGTTTATCAATTTGTGTATCTTTACTCCTTCCACATCTTATGTATCTATAAAAAGGTTTCTTATTATGCTCAATATATTTATATAAATTTTCTTAATCTTGTCTAACACTATGCTTAATCTGTTTGTCCAGCTTGTTTATTTCACTTTTCAAAGTTGTAGTTCAACCTCTCTTCCATTTCTTATATGTTTTGTCTCTCACCTTAATCAGGTATCTTGTTCTTATGGAAATATACCCCCCCCCCCTGATGTTGCATGCCTAGATCCTGATGTTAAAGTTTTTTTTTTTTTACTTTTTGCACTCAAACAGTTTCTCTTTGAACACTTTTCACATTCCATCTGCAGTTTTTCCACTGAACACCTCACTCCAGTTAGTTTTATATAGTAACTGTTGCATAGTTCTTTAACAATAATCTGTTTAAATCCTCTGACAATTAGTGGGTTTCTTGAAAAAAAAAACAATATCAACCTTAAGCAAAGATAAATATTTGTTGATGCTACTTCTCTTCATATGGTTACTTAACACATGTACATTTATAAAGACAGAATTTTATAAGTTGTCATTGTATAAAAGATGTTGTATTGGTGACAGTTATATAATGTTTTCCTGTATCATTTCTAAAACAATTCAAAATGACATTTGTTATTGAAAAAATGTCACTATTTAGCTTAAAAACACTAACAATATACAAAAACCCTCAGCATCGAATGTAATATTCCAGGCTTGATATGCTTTCTATACTAGCCACAAACTAACCGACCCATGACATCTAGTGGCTATTTTCTGCAACTGCAGAAAGAAATAAAAATAAATATACAATAAAAATAAATGAAAAAGAAGATACATGTTCATAGGTTCATAGGTAGGTACTAGGCTATCAGCCCAAGGGCCTAAGTAAGCCTAGCCAACAAGGTTCCCTGGCTTACATTAATAAAACTATATATATATATATATATATATATATATATATATATATATATATATATATATATATAAGCTAAAATAATCAAGCATTTGTAGTAGTACGCAAACAATAATTCCTGTATTAATTATATAACAAGCAGTAACTAACACTGTAAGATATCATTTAGTTTAACTGATCTGCATGGTGATCGGCACTTAAATGTGCATGCGTGTAACACTTAAAGCTTTCCCTGTTCAGAAATGAATAATTCACAAAAATCGTAAACCATTTAAACTACAAACACAGTTATTTAGATCATTTTTAAAGATTAAATGATTATTTGCATTTCGTTTTTATATAAAACATTAATTTTATTTAAATAAAAGCATCTAAAAGTGCGTTCTCCAATTAGTCTGATCACAGATTCATACTAGGCTAACTGCACTTGTAAGCCATTTTAAGCCTAACCAATTACTCCATGTAAGAATCAAACTATGTAACTTGTGTATGTAAGGTAAACACCTTAACCATTATGCCAACCTCCCACATTGTTCAGCGTGGTGTGCAGTTCAAAGGTCACAAATTACTTCCTGAACAGTGTCACTAAAGGTACTTCGAGAAGATGGAGGCTTTCAGAACACCCAGGAGCTCAAGCTTACCTAAAAAAAAAACTAGGACAAGGTTAAAAACTAAGTAATCAGGAATTTAAGGTATAAATAGAAAACTTTTAAACACAAAATGCTAAATAATGTATTTTACAAGCGGTGAGTGAACTAAAAAGCCTATGTTTAACCTTTTAACTTTATTTAAAGTGTAAAAATACCATAAAGTATAAATTATTAGTTTGCACACTGAAACGATAATATTTACCAAATAAACAACATTATAAACCTCAAGAAAATATGAAAAATGTCATATTAATAAAGAAGGGCTTAACAGTTTATGCATAAACAGTTTAACATTTAAAGCCTTAATTTTCATTTTGTATCATATGAAATAGTCTGTTTTAACCCATTAAACTAATATAGTGATGTTGAAGTGAAAAGTGTCAGCAGGAATGAAAACTATACTGTTCTTTCATATTGATTTAAGCATAAGATTAATTAGTTCCCATTTTAAGTTATTTGTGTAGTTTGTAACGGTTAAGAAAGCAAAACTACTGCTAACATTTAACTTGGAGAAAAATAATATACATTACCTATTTGAATGATCTCAAGGCAACTGTAATTAGTTTCACTGTTATGCAAGTAAAAAAGATTGTAAGTTATTTATTTGTCTCTAGATTCTTTCTTTTCTTTTATGGTCCATTCATTTTTTTAATGCCTGTCTCTTTAAAGTAACACTGGAATCATTGTGTTCTACTGAATTTAATAAGTTTTCCTTTTGTGCAAAAGAAGTAGCTTCGTCAAGTGTTTCAAATGTCTTTTTTCTCATCTGGTAAGCAAAGTCTTAGTCTGGAAGGAAAGTTCAGTTGTGTTTTGATGCCAGCCTTTTTCAAATATTTTATAAGGAGAATGCATCTTTCCATTCTGAGATTATAATAGGAAAAAAAGTCATTATTAAATCTGATTATTTTGTCTCCTATTTTCAAGGGTGCAAGAGACCAGGCAGTTTTCAAGACAAGGTTTTTATCTTGACTAGAGATGAATTTCACAATAATAGATCTTGGATGTAGAAGTTTTCTGTTTGAAGGGACTACAAATAATGATCTGTGTTCTTTCAATACCAAGAGACAGGGCATCTGATAAATTTAAAGTTTTGGGCATCCAGGTGGATAAAAAGTTCATCACATTATTCACCGTCTATTTGCTCTGGGATGCCATAGATTCTAATGTTATTCCTTCTGACTCTATTTTCCAGGTAATCTGTTATATCACTAAGTTTGTTGTTTTTCTGTAACAAGAATTCAATATTGTTTTCTCCCTCTATTAATCTGCAGTCAATATCAGACACAGAATCCCCTAATGCTGCAATTTGAACCTTTTCTTGCGTAATGACTTCATTTAGTAGTTCAATTTGTTTAGCTGAGTCTTCCTTTCTTTTATAATTTTTAAAGTCTAGTGTATCTATTGTAATCACCAGGTCTTGAATAATTATACAAATTGATTGCAGCTCATTTTTCATGGAATTTTCTTTTGGATAACCTTGGAATACTTCATCTTTCTTCAGAAATGTTTTTTTCTTTGTTCTTAAAATTTGACAGGAAAATGTAAAGATTGTCACTTGAAATGTACACCAATATGAAGCTAAAAGGTTCCAGATTTTTAGATTTATCACTTTTAAGTAGTTGTTGGTAAAAGTGGAAAATAATTTGTATCAAAAGTATTTGAATACTGCAGATCAGAATATTTATGCTGCTTTCAGCTTACCATCCAGACCACTCCCCCAACAACTCTTTTTTTTTCTGATTTAGGGGGCGTGCACTAGTATAATGGAGAAAATTATTGGAATATGTGAGTTTCAGATAAATAGTAACAATATATGCTTTTATATCATTTCTCTTACTAATTAAAACATCCAGATATGAATTTTTCTTTTCACCTATTTCATATGTGAACTTCAGAAAATCAATGGTGTTGTTGATGTGGTTTATGAATTCTTCTCTTTATCATCTTTCCATACTATAAAGATATCATCAATGTATTGTATGCAAAACCTGTATGATTCCATAATGTTGTTCTTGAATAGAAAATGTGTTTCTCAGTAAACCATTACAGTGTTAGCCAGCAGTGACCCACAGGGGGCCCCATCACAATCCCCGTGTTTTGGAGAGAGTACTCATTCTCAAACATGATATAGTGTTTCCTAGGATTAATTCAAGTAGTGCCTTGTATAGATTAACTTTGTCATGTGTCACTTATTTTGTTGTTAAATATTCCGTAAACCATTATACACCCAGTTCATGGGGTATGACAGTATATAAATTCTTACATCAATGGTTAGGAATATATCCTTATCATGATATTCAAGCTCATTTATTTTAGTTAGAAAATCCCAAGAGTCTTCATATATCTGTTCTTCCTTACTGATTTAATGCTTTAATCTCTCATCTAAAACTTTTGCACAAGGATATTATCAACCCTTGGGCGTCTACAATAGGTCACATATGTGGGTTCTGGATTTTTTTTTGTATCTTTAGGACACCAAAGACTGTCAATATATTGGGGTTGGAATATTAAGATAATTGAATTCTTCTATTGTAATTTGTAATTTGATAAATAAGTCATTCAGTTGCCCTCTGACCTTCCCATAGGATTTGTTCAAATCATTCAATGAGGCCTTTATATAAGTATCTTCCATGAGAATTTCATTCATCCTTTTTTGGTAGTCTTGTTTCTCCATAATTACCAGACCTCCCCCTTATCTGGCTTCATTATTCTAATAATCAATGTTCTCATTTTATTTATTTTTTTTCTGTTCTTCTATGATCAAACTGTGTGCCCCTGCCCTCTGTTAATTATACCTTAGCATATTTCTGATATCTAGTTCACATATCACTGGATAGCACTGTTTAACCTACATATTTGTCATACACTTCCCTGGGATTTTAAAATAATCAGACTTTTTAATTTATTTTATTATTGCTCATTTATTAATTATCAATTTTCTACAACACATTTATTATATGCTACTGTGTTTGTGAGGACTGAATAGTTTAGTAAATGTGGTCTTCTGTAACAAAGGATATGCCAAATCACTATTGGTTCATGAACATTATCTAAATGTTCCCTAAGTGCGGTGGGCTATAATTAGGTTTGAATGAATATAGTGGGTTCATACCATTATGCATATATACTATTTAACAACCTTTTTAACAACTTTAATGAGTCAACGCTCTTTTAGAATTTTAGCAAAAGTTATTCTGTATTTCATGCACTTGTATGCACATATATAATTTTTTACATTTTTCAATCTATAGATAAACTTGCTATATATTTATTGTACTCACAGACATATGTGGCTATCACTTGTTACAATATCAGTAAGTTATGAGCAGTCTAGGAAGTCTGCCTTTGTACAACAAAAGAGCTGTCATACTGTGAACCATCCTTCAGACACAAGGAAAATGTTTCCTTTGTTTTTGTTTACACCATACTTGAGCTGGTTGGGCAGACTTGCAGTTTTACCTGTTCTAATAATGTTTCAATAATTTTTAAAGTCAGCATTGTTTCATAAAGAAAAGTAAGAACACATGATTAAAAAAGGCACTTTAATTGACGGATCTGTATGTTATTCATAAACTCAGCATGCCTTGTGTAACATGTTTTTCAAAAGAGTGAATCGACATTTTAATTGGTGACTCGAGGAGGCTTTGCAGTCACATGTTTGTTTATAGAGTATTTAAGTGTATTATTTAGTAAAAGTTTTTATCTTAAGAAGTTATTATTAAAAAATTAAAGCACTCATCAAAACATTCCCTGGCTAGTGAAGAAAATCATTCTGCAAATATGCTAATACCTTTAGCCAGAAGTTAGGACCCGGAGTTTTCCATTTAAGAGCTTTTCTTCATTTACTCTCACTTTCACTGATTGTTACCTTTATTCCCATTTCATATCTTCTATATTAGAGCTTTGTGCTGCTTCATCTAACTCTGCTATTCATTTGGCATCTTTGCTATGTTTCTGTCCTTCACTTCTCAGTTGCTC
Source organism: Protopterus annectens (assembly GCF_019279795.1). NCBI lineage: Eukaryota > Metazoa > Chordata > Ceratodontiformes > Protopteridae > Protopterus > Protopterus annectens. The sequence goes on from NC_056746.1 coordinate 667,184,223, forward strand.
TAACACTTCAATTTCTATTTATTATTTTCTGTATCACTAAATATATTGCTTTATATTGCATTCCAATTTGTGTTCTTATTTTTGTCTTTGCAAAACATACCATGTCCTGATGTCTTTGTCTTCATTTTTCTTTAAATATCTTTAAAGATGCATTGGTCATATTGGCTAGTATGGCTTTCTTCTCAGTATAAATATAGCACTACATCAGATCTTTTTCTTCCCTAAATCTATGCTTCTTTTTTATACTTTTTGATAGACCTGTTTTTTTTTCTCTTGCAGCACTTCCTCACTTATATCCTTTTACAGAGGGCTCAGTGTTTCCACATCAAGGCATCATTTTCCTCTGATCTGCTGTAGAAATTGTCTTAAATTATTGTCAATAGCTTTTTAACAGATTTTCTGGAGCAAGTACTTTCTTCCCAGTAATTTTTTTTTTTTTGCTCTTGCCACAACTCCATTGTGTCAATTTTCTGAATTTGTTTCATTATAAAAATTATATATAATCCCTTTGTTATCATCAACAACCCACTTTACTGCCAGTATGGCTCATCAGTTTGTTTGTTGTGGACTGTTTCTTCCTTCTACCACAGGAGGGCACTACTCATAACTAGGCCCTAAACCATTTCTGAGGGTTCTAAACTGTCTTTTTCTAATCCTAGAATAAGTGTCTAGGCCAAGAGTCAATATTCTTTTTTCATCTTAGAATCTGCATACCCAGTCTATTTGTTTATTATTTTTTAATATGTCTTTCTCCATGAAGTATAAAATAAAGTCTACATATCAGTCTTGTCTCAGAGAGATTTTTTAAAAAACAGGATCCACCATGTTAAGGTTATTCACAAAGGTTCAAGGAAGAATTCAGTTCTGGCAATATTGCTTTTCTTCTCTTGCTGATACACTAGGGCCCCTGCTCCATCTCTCCATTGGAACTCCTGTTTCAACTCTCCATTTCATCTCTCCATCATGCCCCTTTATATTTGGTATATGTTCTACTATGTTTCCCCATTACCAGATTGGATTAAACAGGCTGTATTTTATTCAAATATTTCTGGAGCTACTCTAGCATGTGTCTACAACTACAGCCTTCCTTTAGCACCTTTTGACCCAACTCCTACACTAAATCACACAGATCTAATAGCATTTCAAATTTCCTCTCTACTATTTTCTCATACCCCTTCATCTTTACTGGACAGTATAGTATCTTAGCCAGCTTTTGCCCCATCTGTCATCAGCCTGATAGCAGTAGGTATTTGGGGCAGTGTAGCAACTGCCTCATGCTTACTGAATACACTTTACTGCTACTTCATGAGGATTCAGCCTATGAGAATTCTAAGTATTTACTGAACTTGGAGGCTACCTTCTCACCTTAGAATACATTCTGTAAGTGCACCACACACATACTCACACACATATAGACATAAAAACACTCACACACTAAAACACACACATGTATACAAGTGCACATGTTCTCTCCCTCATAAACACAGGACTAGCTTTCATTGAGGTAAACAGAACACTGCATAAGAGTTTCAAACGAATGACTAATAAACATCAACCATTAGTTCACAGATCAGTGTACCCACCTTCAATCTGCAAATCCTCAGCCAGTACACATACCTCTAAGAGTCATAAGGATGTAGACTTTGAGCTGTTAAAAACCTATTGAATTGTGTCCAACCACAGTCATGTTTTATTAATATTTGACTGTATTGTCAGCCATATGGATATCACTCTCGCCAAGACAGATAAGAATAGTGGGACAGTTGTCTTTCTAGGAAAAGGATTTAGGATGTAACAAAGGCTATCCTGTCCTCTATCCTGACATATAAGTCTATGATCTGATAGTGTGCAAAATAGGGTGAAAGATCATAGAGGCCCTACAGTAAGATATGACTGAGCTTCCTATGCATTTGTCCAAACAGAAAATAAACTGGTCTTGAGTGGTATTTTGCCATCATCTGGAATGATGCTATAGGGTTCTTGCATATGTCAGCTTGAGACTAGATGACTGACAGGACTTCTTTCTTTGCCAGGGATAACATGCACCTTTCTTACCAATTCTTTCACGTTCTAGCTATAGCCGTCATAGTGCCTTTTTTAAGCAGAGTCCATTTGCTGAGCATTTCAACCTAATAAATTCATATTAAAGTGGCTCAACTGAATGTCAAGAATTTTAACAAAAATGCCTTGGGCACATTTATATATGTGCAGTTATAGAAACATTACTTCAAAGCAATGAAAGCACTTCTTCTATCCCTGTATTTAGTGTATCCACATGTACTGGCAATTTTTTTGGAGATGATCGGTATTGTGAAGGATATTTTTACATCACAACAAATTCCTCAGGATAACAACTTTGAACTCTTAGATGTCTGAAACACTCTAAACAAGATTAATTACCACTTCGTTGATAACTATAGCACACCCTCGTTGTTCCCTTCTGAGTTATCCTAATACTTTACTTGAAATCCCCATTAAGTCCAACACCTTTTTATTGGGGAATTTCAATCATTCATCAATGAATGACTGACCTATACTGCCAATGGTCAGCATGCCTAATGCTTACATTACACATCTTAACTCCCTTATACAAATAGTTAACCATCCTACCAAAGGCCACAATACCCTTGATGTTGTCTTTACAAATATTGTCACTTCTTGTACACCTCTGTGCGTATCATCTTTCCTTGCTAAATAAGACCATCAATCAGTCTGGGTTTCCTTTAAAACTGGTGGTTGTTCTCCTGCAAATGCCTCTGTCTCTGTCTTTAGAGGCTACTCAAAAACAAACTGTCTTCAGTTACTTGATGACCTGCGTAAATTCCACTGTAATCCACCTGTGATGGATCCCACTTCTGTAGCCTCTGCTTATGTCCCTGACTTCTACTTCCACTTAACTAGATGTATTGATAAGACAACCCTAAATCTACAATAAATATAATGAGAAATTTAAACACAACCCCTTTGGTGGAAAATGCATATAAAGTATATATAACAAAAGAAAGAAATTACTTAATGCATACTTAAGCAAATTATAAAGAACTCAAAGGCACCATTAGAAAGCTTGAAGTTGAATATGAACTGAAAATAGCCAATACATCAAAAATAACTACAAGTCACTAACTACATTAGATGTTAAGTGTTGAACCCCAATGATGTTCAGAGCTAGTCCACAGTAATAGTACCCTATCTAACTGAAAGGAAATAGCTAATATTCTAACTGACAAATTTAGTACAAATTTGACTCCACCCACAGTTACAGATACTCTACAGTTCTGGTCATCCCCTTTAATTACTATGGAACAAGTTCTCTCAGCCCTCTAAAAAGCTAAAAACACCTCATCCATGAGTTATGATAACATATACAGTTGCTTATCAGTTGTAGATATGTTGCACCTGAACCCCAAGTTAATATCTTTAATATATATTTCTCAACTGATTGCATTTCAGAAGCCTTGAAAACAGCCATTGTAATGCCATTATGGAAGGGTGGCCCAACCATGGACTTAACAACTACAGATCCTTTAGTATCTCTAGCCCAATATACATAAAACTATGAAATGTATTATATCAGATGTCTTTAATGTGGACATTTTATTTGCTTATTTAGGTATTTTTGTTTACCTGGTAAGTTAACTGATCCTAGGACCATTTTCAGTCATGACCCAGGTGCTTAAGCACAATTTGTTTATAACATGAAACAGCATTGTATATTAAATCTAGAGAACTGCATCAATGTCAGTGATCTTTTGTTACACAATGAAAATATCATAACCCTGCTCCCTTGTCAACTTGACTTTGTCAGAGGAATTTCCTGCCTCTTTAACCTCATTAATTTCTTTGAAAAAAAATCAGTGAAGCAGTCAATAGTGATTAGACAGTTCATGCAGCATATCTGGATCTGGCCAAGGCTATTGACACTGTTTGTAGGAATTATTGACAGAGTTATCTATCTGACTATAAATCCTTAGAGTAGAAGGTATCACTCCTAAAACCAAAAATGTTACCAGTAGTGTACCACTGTGTTCATTGTGGAGCCTTCTACTATTCAGCATATGTTTCTCAACACTCCTGGCTTAGATTTATATAATTTTGCAGATAGCTTCATACAGGATGTTGTTATTCAAGTTTCCACTGACTCACAATTGTTCCAAAGTGGGATACAACATGTCAGCAACTGGTATAAACTCAATGGCCTCAAACTGAATGTAAAAACATGTGGTACAGTTTGTTACAGTAAATAAAGCAATGTCTAATCTCACATTGGTGAAATACTCTTCCAAGTAGACAGTGTAATAAGAGATTTGGGAACTCTTTTTTTTATATTTTGACCATCTTGTCTGTGCAGTAGTTGTCTAATTCCCAAAGGCATCTCCTTTAGGTCCAAAGAAGTATTAATTCCTATTTAGTCATATCTTCTGAGGCTCATTATCTTTTTATCCTTTTTGTCTCCCTTCCTCCCTCAGTGCTGCTAACCATCAGATGCCACCAGCTACTCTTCTTATTCATTGGGTCTACTAGATCTGCCTTATCCTCCCTCAGGCTCATACCAGCCCACTTCCAATGAATATGAAATTTAGGCCACACTTGTAGCAACATACTACCTCTAGAGAATATCTCCTAACCTCCTCTCACTACATAACAGACCTGTGAGCTCTGCAATTGATGCTTATGGGATGTGCATGTATGCTTACATGCACGAGCAACTACCAACCATCAGGTGCGATGTGTGAACCAGCATCATCGGCTCACACCTATCCTCCCTCCATCTAGTCCTTCCAGTATCTGTGCTACCAATCAAACCTGCTTTGTTGAGATGCAGTAAGGGATTTATTACATATCAGACACATTTTTTAATATAATGCCTCTTTGTGGCATGTATTTGTTTAAACATATAACTCAGCTTAAGAGACATCAGAGGTTCCTTACTAAAATGTCAGTGGCTTCAACAATTTTGGTTACTAGGACAGACTGGCAGGCATTGTTCTGTTCTTTGTCAGTGACTCCTCCATGGGGATCAGTATCTATCTTCTGAGCCTTGAAAGATAAGATCCTCCTTGACCTCCTGTTTTTTAGCAGAACAAATTGCTACTCACATATCCGGCTAAAGGTGCTAAACCTTCATCAACAGATAAAAAAGACACATTTGCATGATATACTCATATTTCAATGTATTTCCACTTCTAGAATAAACATCCACAATATGTCAGAGTGGCACCACATCCATCTTCACAGAAACCCTAAATATTGCATGACAGCCTCAGATTCTTCATATCTATCTTGTCTTGCATTCCTTGAGGCTAGAGAGAGCTTTTGAATATGATTTATTAGCTTGGCTAATCATGGTTAGTAGACTAATTATCTAGTATTTTCCTGTGGACCTGTGTATGCAATAAAACTTTATTCCACATTTTACCACTACTTTTTCTCGACTTTCTAGCACTCTTAAATGTTCTAAGTTCCTTTTCTCAGGACTGAGCTCTTCTCATCCTCCATTCATCATGATCCTTTCCTTGGCAACAAATACTAATCCAACCTCCCTACAGAACCAAAGTGGCTTGTTCCATCTATTCACCTGCACTGATCTACCTTATTCCACCACTATTCCATTCCAAACTGACCAGAAATCATCTCTCTGTTTCCCTCATAGTCTCCAAGATATGTTCTGATTAGGCTTGCTGTCTTTCCATAATCCCCATCCCCATAGTTCCATACTTTAGTCCAAATTACCATACTGCAACATGATCACATTTTGCTAGTATTGATGTTTCTCTACTTTCTCTTCCCTGCACAGCACCACATCTGACAACTTCTTTTGCTAAAATGATCCTTCTTTTACTGACCCTTATGTCTGTTCTCTGAGTTAACCTGTCTTGATGTGTGATTGGCACAATTTATGTTGCTCAGTTTATCATGAATGCTGCTATGCTCCAGTATCACTTTTGTTGGCTGAAATTACCTAGAACATTACAATCTTCTTGAGAGTTCTTTTGGAATGTGAAACCCATAACTTACAGATGCTACAACCTAGTAAACTGTGAGTTTAAGGATGTCAAATCATTCAAAGCATTTTTTGTGGGGAGGATTCTACTCAATTTCATTCATTATTATGAGTGTGAACTGCATTACCCACACCTATTTTATTTATAGAGTAACGCCACAATTACTTAACTTGGAGTGGGGGGCACTTAGAAATACTACAATCTTAGACTTCATGTCTAGTATTACTCTTCAGAGAATCACAGCTTTAGCCTCCAGAATGTTAATGGTACCCCCATTCTTGTGTCTTCACTTTCTAATTCTTTCCTTGAATTATCTCTGTTTGTAGCATCTGTGCATCTACAGGATGAGCGTGTGCAGGAGCATTCATGTTTTTATTCACTTTGGTATATATGGACTCTAAAGAGAACTGGATATGTGATGAAATACCGTCAGAGACAGAGTTAAGTGACAAAAGGCAGAGAACTTAATTTAGGGATTACACTTTACGTGCACTAAAATAGTAAGGTATGCAGAAATTCAAAATAAAAGTTGTCTCATTTGAAAGAGCACTGATGAATTAACAAAATGTTTCTACAGGTATACGCTGTTATTTATTTTAGCTTTATCTGTTTAAATCACTTTAAATCAGAGCTGTAGTAAGGGAGCTTGCACCTTGGGATAAAGAATCCATTTTTCGGCACCCTGGCCCCTCTGCATCACTATGTTAGCCCTGTCCACCAGATGTTTCCCTCAATGAATATCCCTTGATGTCTTCAGTCTTCAGAACTGCTGAGTACACCAATCTACTTTGACTTCACAGAAGTGTTGTTGCAAGGTAACTTTAATGTGGGGACTTTGCTAAATCACCCTTTCCCCTACTTTAAATAGCACACTTAAGACTGAAACCACTTGAAAAAGTCCTGCATTGTTGTCAGGGTGAAAACGCTTGTGGTACATTTTTAAATTAAATATTTGTATTGGCTGACACTTGCTGCTGTCTTGTCCGATTATACTGTTGTATTAAAACTTCATTTAATGCAGCAAAAACGTTTTAACACATGGTACATCACAACTCAAATGAGGAAAACTGTCTTGCTGAAAACATTTGCAAAATATTACATTTATAAGGATGCCCTTGAGGGTTAGGTGATGACAGATTTCAGCAGATGCCACCCACACAAAATTAAAGTGTGCTTTCTCTCCATTTCTTTGTTATTAAACATCAATGTCATCTTGACATTTTTTTCTTTTTTATTCAGATTTTTGTTTTCTTTCCTTCCAAATTAAATGCATGGAATGTCTATTATACAATGTTTGCTCTGGAACTTGTCATGCTCCAGCAGAAGGATTGATTTAGAAATTGCAAATGTGCAGGTTTTGCAGGTAACACTTTGTGTGAAGCAGTAACAGTATGGGTCATTTTTACTTAGCATGAAAAGCATATCTGTTACATAACTGGAAGTAATTCTGCCCTGTACTTTTACTAGATACCAAAATTGTTATCCTTTTCTGACACTATGTAAGCTGTGCTGCCTGGACTATTGTCTGTGTGAATGTGATAGGATTATAACTCTCACCCTCTAAGTGCAAGAACTCTGGACAAAGCCAAAAACTCTGGGGAGACCAAGACACACAAAAAAAACTGTTCTTAGAAAGTTAATAAAAATAATAGATTTTGCACGAGCATACATTTTCTTAAGATACAGAGTCTGAAACTCTATCATTATTTAGTGACTTGCATTCTTAATGCATTTAAGCCCATAGTGCCATTTTTGTACTCTTCCAGTTCACATCCATAGCTCCTATGGTGTCCAGATCTTTTTTGGATTGATTTCTTTAATTAAGTGTTATGAGCCATAGGGCAAGCTCAGCATAAGCTGCCCACCACAGTAAATTAATCTGTAAGCACCGACACTCCGCCCAACAGAAATAAGGCCACACACCCCCACTGACCCAGCAGTACCAATCCCCACACCCCAAGCATGCTTGTCTGTCTCATGCAGTACCCAGCCCCACTAACAAAATCCTCATGCTTCACAATAAACAAACACGGGAAAAAAAAAAAAAACTTGTAGAAACTCAACCCATAGCCCCAAAGAAACTGAACTCACCTCACTGTCTTATAACTACCCAAGGCCTACCTTACCCACACCTCAGGTCGTCAGGGACGGGATCCTGCATCAACAAGACCACACCAAAATGTGCTTACTCATACCAATTTCCCCTAAAAAAACCCTTAAGACCCACCCCTTATCCTTACCTCACATCCTCCCTCAGCTCCCACCTTAATTAACTCTTTCCTACCTGCTCCCTACCCACACAGACCTAACCTACCTATTACCCCCCCCCCCCATTTATTCATCCAAGATCGTCCCGTGACAAATTTGTCTGTTCCAAACTTTACATATCATGGTAATGCTTACTTTGTCAGTTAGCAACAGGGAACTTTGAGGCAATTCTCAAATGCACACTACAAAACTTGTAAAAAGGCTCTGCTAATATTAATAGGAAACAATGCATAATGCTACTGTATTAAATCTTGCTGTAGTGTCTGTTATTAACATTTCTTATGTTTTTTGTTGTCATTGTAAACACTGTTTTAAGATGTATTTTTCTTAGAGTATCACATTATGTATCATATTATATATGTACTTTGTGGAGTTTTTCTCCGTGGGCCTCTGCTGAAAAGGGGTTAATAACCAAATTAAACTTTCCTAGTAAATAAATATTTGTAATACTGAGTCAATTGAAACACACACACAGCTGTGAAATGCTAGCAAATATAATTGCATTTATATGGGGATCACCATCTAATTATCACCTTTTTTTCATAGGAACATTTGTTTGCTTTATATTTTTTTCAGCACTGACATCTGGCTTCCTCTATTGTAGCACCCGGGTATTCTTGTCCTCAGCAGTGCCACGCACTCCCTGGGATTCAGTAACACCTACTCTAAGTGTATACTAACTGTACACTCTTCTGAGTGAACAGACAGTACAAGCATAACTCACAACTTCTTCCTCATAATTTTAATTTTCCTACTGATTTTCTTTCAGCCTTAAATATTGAGGGGATTCCAAAAACGTTACCACAAAATGTAGACTATATGTACACACTGTAATATTTCTGAGTGACTCAAAAGCACAAAAATATGGTAGGGTTGTTCTTAAATACAGATCGTGTACACTTAGTGTATGCTTAGTGTACAGTTAGTGTAGGTATCAATGAATCTTTTTTTTTTCCTTAGAACCAAGTTCTCACTGATATACTGAGCTGACCATACTAGAATGGGGTGCAATGGCATCTTGAGGGAAATGTCTCAAATATATGGAGTGACTTTTTCCTTAAACATGTGACCATCTACACAGCAGCAGCATGAGGTCAAAAGCACAGCCTTTGCACTGCCTGCATATTCTCAGCACATCCCTATATCCTCTGACTTTGAAGAGATGAGCAGACTTCACCTCAACATTCTTCTTCCAACTGTGCAAGCTCCAACATCTTCCCAAGGCATTAATCAAACTTGAGTTGCCTCATATGTGGACAGGACATCATCCTGCTATGCCATAAAAGTCATCTGATTTATCAGAGCAGTCAGTATTTGCAAAAGAACACCATAATCCAGGCTCATCTGTGGAGGACTTAAAGCTGGGTCTGTGAAGGACTTGGATTAAATCTGCAATGGTATCTAAAAAAGGCTAAAAGCAATGGTAAAGAAATGGCAACTGATACTTAAAGTAGAGGGTACTAGATGGCTCCCTATTATAATTCTGAGACTCATATGTGTAAGCCTTGGAATTAAGAAAAATAACTACAAAAATACAGGAAAACAGTGAATGTTGAATGTCTCTGTTCTGCTCTAAAGTTGTTTTGTGCTGAATGACAAGCAGTATGTACTCTCCCAATTTGGGGTCATGTCCCCCTATAACTTATACCAAACTTATATATACCAGCTCTGAGAATGCCATATCTTGGCAAAAAGAGAATACTCCAAGAAATGGCACTGTCAGTTCAAATTTTTATTGATGTAGTCTTGCTGCTCTAGGACTTGCACTAAAGAGTCTCGGACTAGTAAACTGTTGCTGTACAAAGCACTTTAGTAGTAGTTCAACAACATGAGGGTAAATAACAGTTGGCCGGAACCATCTTCAAGAGAACAGAATAAAAATTATGACTTGGGATGATAAGTAAATACAGAAATGAAACTCTAGTCACAAAATGACAGATAAGGGCTCCCTGTTTGTTGCTACAGTTTAAACAGACAACCCGAGCCAAATAAAGCAGACAAATTGTATAAACCAAAAAAGTACATTGAACCACAGAGACTCTGACAAAGTTCCAAACTCAGGGTTAAATAAACACTACAAAACTACTAAAAACATGAGTCCTTTCATTTTAGTGATTAAAACTTCCTCAGATTAAAAAACGTTACAGCCATGCTGTTTAAAACTGTTTAAAAGCATGAGTTCTTGCATCAGATAACAGCCAAGCCTCCAACATAATTACACATTTAAAGTGTTATACATCTTTACAAATACACTGAAAGTTATGCAGCTTCTTAAGGCATTTAGTAACTTGAAAACCAGCTACAAAGTAAAATAAAGGTAATCATCTTGGAATGCATTCAATTTTAGTAAACAACTTATTGAGATATGATCATTTAACCCTAGCTAACTATTAGCATTAAGTTTTAATTGCCAGAATAACTCATGTCTTTCTAAAAACAGTTGCCATGGAAGTATAACAAATTTAAACGAATGAGAAGATGCCCCCTCAACATGCTTGGCTAAAGCGTTGGTCTCTTTCTTATTTTTGATGTTATTAATATGCTTGTAGACCTGTTCTAGGATTCAGCAAGCTCTGCACGGCATGCAGGAATAGTGCAAGAGCTGCTGGAGGCAATATGGCCACCGAGAGATCCAGGAACAAGCTCCCGGGACATGCATAAGCGGTCCTGCACTATTCCTGCACGGACATAGCTCCCATATGCTAATTACCCCATTTGCAGGTGAAAACCATGCAAATGAGGTGAATTAGTGATCTAGGAAGCAGGCAGCTGTCTGTGCAGGATTAGTGTAACCTGCAGAAATGTATTTGGCTAGTAACGGAGTACATATCTGCAAACTACAGAACGGAGCCATGATGGCTCCAAATAAAGGGTGTATATAATGTGGAAGGCATGGCAATGGCCAAATATATGGCCATTGGCATGGAAAATAGTTTCAAAATAACAAAAAATTACTTTTTTGGGGCCAATTTCGGCCGTTTTAAGCACAGGGCAGTGGTGCACAAACAGGATCGGCCCGAAAATAAAATTAAAACCTTGAAAAAAGCTTTTTAGGGAAAATTACAATTTTGACATTATAGTCAATGGCAGGCAGAAGACAACAAGGCCACTGAATAGTGGTTGCTAAGGGGGAAGGCTCAGTGTTAGAATTGTAACTAGGCATTAGCAGTCAGTTCTATGCAAATGAGGGGAATGATACCGAATCACAGATTTCCCCTCACTGCTAGCCAGCATCCAACCGTGTTGGTACAGGAAAAACATGATACAAGCCTAAGAATTAGCTGACATCATAGAGGGGTGTGTCAGGCATACTGTAAGCTTATTGTAGCTCTGTGGCTCGGGTTTGCCCTTAGCTTAGCAGAGCTAAGGAAGGGGGTATGTCTGAAACTGCCTAGCAGTGTTTTCATTGCCTAAAGGGGTGTGCGGGCTGCGCAGTGAGTTTTAAACAAAAAAAAATTAAACCAGGAAATAGCAGCTCTGTTCACATCTGAGCACTGGGTTTGTGCGGTGCATATCTGTGCTTAAACAGGAAGGCAATGGGAAGGGAAAACAGCAGTAGGAAGGTAGTCAAGGAGAACTAGCATAGCTGGCACGTGAAATGTGTCAGAATCTGCCAATTACACAGGCAGCAGCCCAGCCCAGCACACTACTATAAACTATGCAAACACCTTTACCCTGCAAATAGCAGGGAAGTACATAGTGTGGGAAGAAATAGCCAGGGAATTGTTATGGCTAGGCTTGTACAGGCCCCAGGGCAGATATACTAGTACCAACCTATGAACCTATGAACCTCTGTTTTTTCCCACAAACTCTACACCACCTGTGTACACAAACAGGTACATTTTACCTGACAAAAGCAACAAAATGATAGGGCTGCTTTTGCTCTCATAAATCAACATGTGGAAGAGGCTGAGGGTGGTGAGGATGACAATGCTGATGACCAACCCACAGTGAGGAGTAGGGGAAGAGTGTACAGACCCAGGGTAACCTACCAGGGGCTAGATGAGCTGGAGATAGTGGAGTGCTATAGGGTGGACAGGGACCTCCAACAGGAAATTGCTGAGCTGTGCCGGCAATGCCTCACACACAGAACCAACAGTGGGGAACCCATCCCAGTGGATACCAAGGTATGTGTAGGCTTAAGAATACTAGCCACAGGTACCTTCCAAAGGCCAACTGGGGATATCATGGGGATCTCACAGGCATCAGCATTCAGGGTACTCCACCATTTCCTGGATGCCATGTCAGCACATGCCGGTGAGCACATATATTTCCTCAACACCCATGAGGCATTGACCAGCAATATGCATCTCTTCCACCAAACAGCAGAATACCCTGAGGTAGTGAGTGCTAAAGACTGCGTGCACATATACATCAAAGCACCTCCCGGCAAGAGGGGTAGAGTCTGCATAAACTACAAGGGATTCCCCTCCATCAACTGCCAGGTCATGTGCAATGCCTAGGGCATTATAATGAATCTGTGTGCTGGCAGCCCTGGAAGCTATCACAACTCCCACATCTGGCATATGATGCAGCTGTATCAGAGATTTTCCAATGGGGGCATCCCATATGGCCACCTAGTGGGGGATGCTGGTTACACACTGGAGCCATGGCTGATGACATCCATCAGAAATGCACACACACCTGAGCAAGAACTCCATAATGAGGCACACAGACAGACCGTTATCATAATAGAGTGTCTGTTTGGGATGCTCAAGTCACGGTTCCAGTGCCTGGACACATCTGGTGGAGCCTTGCAGTACTCACTAGCTACATGTACCCAAATTGTCATTATATGTGCCATGCTACACAATATATGATCCTGCGGAAACAGTTGCAGTAGGAACAGCATGGGGCAGGGTCACACAGTCCCCCACTATTGTCAAGGCCAGCACAGGTACAGAGTGACTCAGAGGAGGAACAACCTGAGCCTGCCCCTGTAGGCAGAAGGAGGCATGCCCAGAATACCCGGGCCTTGGCAAAGAGAGAACACATAGTGCATATACTGACACGGTAGGAACCTAGGGAATGACACCTCTCTCTAACTCACACATACAGTAAAAGGGATGCCAAATATGACACTACCTATGCTTAACCATGTATAGGGAGTGTACTATGTGCATCCAACATAGTCAGCCTTCTAGCACCATCCTCAATACTGGCACAGCCACAAGGTAAGTCACTCTCACTATTAATTGCTGAATGTAGTAGCATGTTTTGCTACCTGTATCTAGGGTATCGATGTGAGCATGTAAGTGAATCAGGTGGCTGAATGAGATGGCAGCAGATAGTTGACACCTATATCAGCAGCATGAAATCCATAACAGATACTGGTGTCAACATAGTAGACACTACTAGACAATGTGACAAAACACACTGCAGGACATGTGGTGGGCCATGAGGCTCACATACCCAACAACAGTCTCAACCAGCAGGACAGGTGTAGACAAACACAAAGAAAGGCTGTACTAAGGCCTCTGATTGATGGCTATGGAGAACAACCCCCCCCCCTCCATACCTACATAGATGACTACAACAGGTCAGGAAGTGGGATGTTAGTTCTGAAGGGAAAGAAGTCTGAAACTGAAATGTAGGTCAATAAAACCTAAGAAATGTAGTACACTGATATGCCTCTAGTCTGCATGATAGGTCAGAATACAGAATGAAATGAAAGCCAGCAGAGTACCTGAAATACCAGTACAGTCATAGCAAATGTTTACAGTTGTTAGGTGTGCCCCCCCCCCACAATCCTATGTAGTAACATGTATGTGTGGGTATAATAACAGGGGAGCACAGATTACCTCAGCTGGCCAAAGTAGCAGGATAGATTGTTGCACATGTACAATATGCAGGGCTCTGTGTGTTAGATTGTTGTGTGTTGCATATTGTGTGAAAGTGGTCAGCATGTAGGCATGGAGGGTTGGGTACTGGTGGCCAGTGGCCAGTACTGTTGATAACAGGGACAAGTTCTCACAACTGCAGTGCCAAACATATTGCATCCCAGCAAGACACAATCCAGCAGTAATCCATACTAATTGTTCAGATGTAATATTGTCACCATCTGAAAGATGAACATGGCATGACTGTAGGCCCAGACATACAAAGAGTACAAAGGTGGAAGTACCCTAAACAGAGAGTGTATAAAATGTTACTGTCAGATGGACACACCTTTTAAATTGTACATACAGGTTAGCAGCACATTAGTTGGCTGTGTAGTATGGAATACTGATGTGGTCTGACCAAACACTGGCAGATCACAAAAGGCACAGGTATGAAGTACTGAGAAACCACTTTTGTCCCCGCACAAGCCAGCATAAGTGGAATGTCTCACGTATATCTGTAAGTCAGCTGTAAGTAGCTTCCATCGAACACATGCACTCAGCTCACCCCATCATCAGCCACTAGTACCTTACAGGTCATATCCCTGCTGTTGGAAATATGTACAATATGACCCCCAACCTCTGTATGGGAATAGCCACAGAATGCAGCATGCTGAAGAGGTGTCCAATGCAGGTGTGTCCCTAGCTGTAAGCAGCACCCTGTCAGCCTCCATACCAATGGATCAATAAGGACAGAAACTATTGACATTAACACCTTGCACACCTACCCAGTCATCCCAGGAGAATACAGTGGCTTGCAGCCTGGGAATGTAGGATTGACACAATGCACTGGCCTGCTACAGATGGCCTGCATCACTACCAAATGCCCTACTGTCCTCTGTCAAAGGCCTGTGTCTAACCCATACTGCCAACTTATGCTATCTCATGGAGTCCCAAATAACGACATAACACAGTTCACCGAACACAAATGCAAAGCCATGTGGACAAATCCTAGTAGCATGGCCACCATGTCCTACTGCATGAACTGTGGACCAACCCCTAAATACTGCTGGGATGAAGTGATAACTAAAGGGATGCTTATCGGATATCATTTGCATAATGTTCAGAAGAGGATAGAATAACAGAGGGAGGGGTAGACACATGGACGCCATTGAGTGTGTGAAGTCTGAAACTCAGATGTGTGCACATACTACCCCTGCCTGCAAACACAGGAATGGGTGGCTTCAAACCTGCTCATAAACCACAATGTGAAATGGTAATGACCAGAAATATGAGCCCTGCCTCTGGGTAACCTGTGTGAATCTGTACAGCTGTGAGGTATGACCACAGCAGGATATGGCCATTCTGTCATGTCGATAGATGTACAGGCATGGGATTCCCAGCCACCACAGTACCAAGGTGCTGGACTATTTACACAGACCCATCAGCAAGTGTCTGCAGCTCCTCCTCCAGAATGGCATGATTGTGCAAGAATATGTAGGCTGCAGAACACAATGCTGGACACAGCTTCATACATCTTGTGTTCCCCAGGAAATTACAGCAAGCAAATATGTATACCTGTCAGTAGTTGAAGACATAAAACATCACAGTGTAAAACAGTACATATGTCTGAATATCTCTGCTAACACCAAAACCATGTAACAGAAGCAGCACAGACACAATTAATTACAGTATCCCACTATTCTTTGCCCATTGTGACCCCATATTGTCAACTGATCTACAGATATCCTGCAGAAACAAGTTGCTAGCTGTAGGTGTAGAACACAAATGCCTGCACTGGATTACAACCTACCTGGAATGGATTCACACATTCAATACAGAAGGTCATACTGGGCATTGTCTCACACTTATAGAAACGAAGCCCATGTCTGACAATAAAATACTGAAAGGTCATATTGGGCATGCTCCCACACTTACAGAAATGAAGCCCATGTCTGGCAACAACAGTGGACTATACATATCTGTCAGTCGCAAATGTCTGTGCACACACTCCACATTGCACACCAGTCATGCTTTGCACACACATCAGATAGGAATACACACATATATCCAAGGACAACATGCTATAATAGGCCAAACATACACATACATAGATGTGTGGGAGAGAGTGACAAAGAGCTTCCCATCATGAGGCCTGTGCCAACCAGCACACATTCAATTAGCCAGTTCCACATGATGTGCAAATATCTATCACTGTACTAGTACATCACACTATAGCATTACTGTAGACATTTGCTTCTGGTTGCCCTCAGCACTATAGTGTCTGTAGTGCTTGTGATAACTGTGTAACATGACTGTACAAGTCATTATTCATCTAGCAGTTGTATACATGGTCCTGTCAAATGTAAACCTATGTGTGACTGAGTGTTGTGTGTGTGCTTCCAAATGAATGGTTTATGGCCCATTCACACACACTGAACTGCCCATTGCCCTACTTTGGCAAGCCTGCTGATGTCATTCACCTTGAAATACACCTTTCTAGAAGGGATAGCCCTATATGCTCCATGGCACGTGCTATAACTGTGTAATGCTATAGTGTGATGTACTAGTTACGTAGGAGTTCTAATCCCAGCCATGGCAACTGTGAGACTCTGTGTGTTTGTTTGTGTTTGTAGGGATCAATGCTTTTGAGGCCAGTCACAGTCACTACACTTTCCATTGCCCTACTTTGGCAAGCCTGCTGATGTCTTTCACCTTGAAATATACCTTTGGTGAAGGGGTAGCCCTATAAGCTGCATGGTGCATGCTATAACTGTGTAATGCTATAGTGCACTGTACTAGTTAGGTAACAGTTCTAATTCCAAACATGTCATCTGTGAGACTCTGTGTATGAAGGAATCAATGCTTTTGAGGACAGTTACTACACTTTCCATTGCCCTACTTTGGCAAGCCTGCTGATGTCATTCACCATGAAGTACACCTTTGGTGAAGGGCTAGCACTATAAGCTCTGTGGCATGTGCTATAACTGTGTAATACTATAGTGTGATGTACTAGTTAGGGAGGAGTTCTAATCCCAAGCATGACAACTGTGAGACTGTTTGTGTGATTGTAGGGATCAATGCTTTTGAGGCCAGTCACAGTCACTACACTTTCCATTGTCCTACTTTGGCAAGTCTGCTGATGTCATTCACCTTGAAATGCACCTTTGGTGAAAGGGTAGCCCTATAAACTGTGGCATGTGCTGCAAGTGTGTAATGCTATAGTGTGATATACTAGTTAAGTAGGACTTTTAATCCCAGACATGGCAAATGTGAGAAGCTTTGTGTGTGTGTGAAGGGAGAAATGCTTTTGAGACCAGTTACAGTCACTACACTTTCCATTGCCCTACTTTGGCAAGCCTGCTGATGTCATTCACCTTGAAATATGCCTTTGATGAAGAGCTAACTCTATAAGTCCCATGGTGTGTGTTACAACTGTGTAATGCTATATTATGATGTACTAGTTAGGTAGGAGTTCTAATCCCAGACATGGAAACTGTGAGACCCTGTGTGTGTGTGTGTGTGTATGTGTGTGTGTGTGTGTGTGTGTGTGTGTGTGTGTGTGTGTGTGTGTGTGTGTGTGTGTGTGTGAAGAGATCAATGCTTTTGAGGCCAGTTACAGTCACTAGACTTTCCATTGCCCTACTTTGGCAAGCCTGCTGATGTCATTCACCTTGAAATACTCCTTTGGTGAATGGCTAAATGTATAAGCTCTGTGGTGTGTACTATAACTGCATAATGCTATAGTGTGATGTACTAGTTAGATAGGCGTTCTAATCCCAGACATGGCAATTCTGAGACTCTGTGTGTTTGTGTGTGTGTGAAGGGATCAATGTTTTTAAGGCCAGTTACAGTCACTACACTTTCCATTGCCCTACTTTGGCAAGCCTGCTGATGTCACTCATCTTGAAATACACCTTTGGGGAAAGATTAGCCTTATAAGCTCCATGGCACATGTGATAAATGCAGTGCACTGTAGTAGCAATACATAGCAACATAGAGGTTTGAATCTCAATAGTGTCAAGTGTGTGTCTGTCTGTCACCAGTATCCTGTGTGGAGATAGTTGTTTTTTTGTAATAACAGAACTCACTGTGGGGTTGGTTTTGCAAATTTCTTATACTGAGGACCTACTATAGGTCACAGTGTCCACCTTACAAGGACAACAGATGTCAAACAGCAGAGAGGCTGGTATAGACAATCCATACCCCTATATGTGACATTATGGATTGGTAAACAATATAGGCAACCCTTGCATTACCCAGAGAACACTCTCCACCTATGTCTCATACACAAACACACTTGGCTAGGCAACAACCACTATATTGGTAGTTCCCTGCATATTGCCCACAGATAGTAACAATGGTGTGATTGCAGTGGATTACAGAGGACATGGCACCCTGTTCCATCCCTACAATAGGAACATAATTGCTTACATTGGTCCTTTGATATGTTCCCCAATGGACGCCTGCAACAACTGTAGAGTCAGCAAATTTAACCAACAAAGGAAATACCATGCCTTATGCACATGCCCTGTATGGACAGATGCCACTAACACCAGTAGATACCTGTATCATGCTGTCAATGTATGTGCAGGCACAACCTCAGTTCCATAGCCAGTTCTCACCGCATGAGGTTGGGAATGCCACATCAGATGATAACAATCTGTCACACACAACATGCCCCAGACACCCCAGGTACACTTCCACATATCAGAGAACATGCATGTGGGACATGTGCACAACCCAGACACTGCCCATGCTATGGAATATAGAACACATACATGGCAAGCATTGCACAGCACTGGCCACCCACAATAGTAACCCAGATGAGTGGATGGTGAATACAATACCCACCTGTGTGGGCCAATCCAGGGACTACACCCCTGAGCCACACTGCAGACCATTGTCATGTGGCCTGATGCCAAGGTATACCCTTTGCCTAGCCTTGTTCAGCCTTCTACTACACACCTGTGAAGCAATGAACCCATTCATGTCAGTACTAGCAAATCTGTGTCTGCGTGTGTGTGGAGATTAATGATTTGGAAGTCATTCACACTCACTACACCACCCATTGCCCTACTATAGCATGCCTTCTGATGTCATTCACCTTGACATACCCTTTGCCCATATATCAGCCTGATAACCTCTGTGGAGCATGTGATAATTGCGTAATACTGTAGTGTAGCAAACTAGTTAGTTAGGAATTCTAATCCTGAACCTGCCAACTGTGATAATGTGTGTGAGTCCCTGAGAGACTGTGGTTGTGTCTTCCTAGACACCTGCTTTTGTGGACAGGCACATGTACTACACTTACCTTATCCCTCCTTTATCACTGTTGCTGATGTCACTCACCTTCAAAGATACCTTTGGACAGCTCTCCAACATATGAGCTCTGTGGCGCATGCAAAAACTGCATAAAAATATAATAGCAATACATAGTCAGTCAGGGGTTTGAAACACTGTACTGGTAAGTGTGTGACACAAACATGCTTAGCTCTTACTCTCCTACCCCCTTCCTTATTTTACTTTGTCTCTGTCTCTCTAACTCCCTTTCTGGTGGATGTGGAAAAGTACACCTGCTTTGCTTAGGCAGCAGCTTGTGTTTTGTAAGTGATGCTCATGATCAGTTGATGGCCTGTGCATGGATTGCAGTCCCCCACTAGATGATTGCATGTGGAACAGCTGTGGTATCAGTCCCATAGCCAATTGTATGTAAACACACTCCTATAACTAAGAACATCATGTGGGTGTTGGCCCTTTTCATTCACTGTGAGCAGGACTTCATGTCAGTGTTTGGCAAACAGCATCACAGAGGGTAGTGGGATATACCTCTTACAACATACACTGTGGAGACAGGCCAACAAATAGGAGGGGGATCTTCCAGACATGAGGTCAGAATGTAAGTCTTGCTCTTCTGCATTTGAAGTAATGGTTTAACAGGGTTTGTGTAGAAATGGCTGGTCTACATGATTTAATATCTGTCATAACAGTGTTATGTGGTTGAGGAATCTCTCACCTGTAGGGCTATCTGCAGACTGGCTAGTGTTTGGAGTCTTACATGTGTTATGTCACTCACACGTGTCCTATCTTAAGAAATGCAGTAGCATACTCTGAGGATTGCAGTCAGTACATTGTGACAGCCATGTGAGTTACTGACTTCATATCTCTCAGAAGACATATGTCACAACAAACCCTGTTACACCAGTAAATGTATGAGTTTATTACAGCAACATGTCAATAGTGGCCCTGTGTTTGTGCCTCCAGCCACAACTATGTCAACCTTTGTACATATATCATGCAGTAAGAGGTGTATATGTTCAGTACATCATTATTTGCTGACATCATACCTGATAAGCCAGTGAGATATCTGACTTCTAGACATGTTATGTATAGTAGGGCTTATATTTGAGGACAAAACCTGGACATTCTGTTGTAGTGTGTACAGTAGTGAGGTCTGTGTACTTATGGTGATTGTCGACAGAGTGTATATTGTGAATATGTACCTTGGCCTGTGTACAGACTGTGTTAGGTGTTCTATCTGATGTTGCATGGTGCTCCAGTGTAAGGTACCCTATTGGTGTACATGTTTGTAGGGCCAGACTGACACATGTCCCATACCACAGTCAGGTATAGGAATACACTGTGTATTGGCCCAGTATATGTAGGGTTAGTGTCTTAGTGGCACATATGAGGATGGTATTGTTCACACAGTTCATATACTGTAATATTAAGCATGCTTACCATAAGTGACTGCGGCTGTGTTCAGATTGGTTATGGGTATGCACTTTCACACAGGTGTCTGTTACTCTGTGCTGTTACATGCCTGTAGAGTCTGCTATATTTGCAGGTACATGTTTATTCCCCCATAATAAATGTAGGCCAGTGTTGTGGCAGTCTGCCTGTAGTTTGTGCAGTGCTTTGTGACATGCCTAGTAGCTCAGTATACTTACCCATGTGATGTTATGCCCAGATATTTGTCAGATGTACTGTTGCTGGGCCACCATAACTGTTGTGTATTTCTAACAAAGCAGTGGGATGCTGTACAGATGTATGTTACAAACTAGTGGGTAGTATGTGGGCTTGTGACCTCTGCTCCTCCAGTTATTATGTGTCAGGACAGACAGGAGTGTGTGAATGCATAAACTGTGTGAGCTTATCTATACCAGTATTTTCATGATATCCCCATTTATATGGCTGTAAACATCCACGTTGTCAGGCTTGGTCAACACATCTTCCACTAAGGGGTTCTATTTACACCTCTGGACTGAACAGAATGTGTCAGACTGTCCACATTTATTGGTCATATCTCTGCTGTATTCCACAGGATCATTACTGTGATTTCTGTGGTACTGCACTATGATGATCTTATGATGTCTGTCAGTAACTGATGGTGTACATGTCAATATCAGATGTGTCTTCACACACATTTATACCTACAATACTTACATGACATCTGCTTGCACTAAGAGGTTGTGACTATTGGTGCTGAGGTATGACTCCACTACATGTTATGGACATATGTTTTAGATATATATATATATATATATATATATATATATATATATATATATATATATATATATATATATATATATATATATCTATACAAGAAATTACCCAGCGGACATGGAGCAGAAAACGTATCAAATGAATGAAACAAAGTATCTAGCTTCCAAGTGATACTCTGTACTTCAATAACAGTTCAGTTCATTCATTCCAGTAACAATTTATATACCATGAAAAATTCTCAACTCCAATAGCTTGGCGAAAAAATTAAATAGCAGTATACACCATTCGGTTCGAAGAAATAAAAGTATTTATTAAACGTGAGCGCTTTCACGGAGAACTGTACTCCGCTTCATCAGACAAAAATATAAAGCCTTCCAAAATGATTTAAATAGCTAAAAAATAGAACATGTGATGGACGTTAGGAAACAACCACCAATAGATCCATTCACAATGAATTACGTAATACACAATTCAATTAAAAACAATTCATTTTGTGCTGCAACTTGTTACTGCATAAACTCATGAATCCCAATTCTTTAAAAATTCTAACGCAGATATAATGAAATAATCACTTAATATTAAAATACATAAATGAAAATGAAAAATATATGTATATATGAGGCATATATATGAACATCAATGCCTAACAATAATGTAAAAAGTTTTATAACGAATAAATTAATCAAACTGCATCAAAAACATATAAACATTTAAAACATATATTTTTAAGCAAGACATAACTATCGTATTCTCCGACCTTTAAGGTGGGGTTTGATAGACAAAATTTCGTTTAAACCCCTACCCCTATGTGCGGCTAATCTACATATCCAATGTAATTCCATTTGCTCAGTTGAATTCACTATATCACCAAGTCTCCTACTTTCGTATTGTACATGTAGAACCTGATAAACAAAAATATGTGTATTCCCTTCTTGCATGGTGTGTTTTGCCAATGCACTACAGTCTTGTTGCCTATTCAAACAATAACCATGGTCTCGGATGCGTTCCCTTAAAGATCTATTGGTTTTCCCAATGTAAAATGAAAAACATTGGGTACAATGGGCGACATATACAACATGTTTAGTGGCACAATTGCTGTCATGGTTGATAGCCCAAAGGCGCCCAGTGTCAGGGTGTCTAAAATAGTGGGACTCATCTATATAAATACACTGTGGGCAATGGCCACATTTTTTGGTCCTTTCAAAACCTGTTCTTAAAAGAGTTTTACTATTGGCAGAGCTAAGACATAAATGTCTTTTCAGACATTTCATGTTGCTGTAAGTAAAAGTTGGAAAATGGCCCACTATATTGGCTATTCTATCATCTGCTACCAGAATGTTCCAATTGTGTTTAATAGCATCCTGCACCACATTCATGTTGTTGCTGTAGGGTAACACAATGGTTTGGTGACTTGGAGCTATTTCATGCCTGACATCGTTGGCAACACTGATGGCGTCTGAAAAATAGGGTTTAGCCCTGGTAATTCTCAGTGTGTCCATACCCCGGGACGCTTCATTAATCTCATGGTGAGAATACCCCCTATTAAGGAGGCCCACCCGGAGTTCCTCAAGTCCTGTTTCAAAATTTTCATTCAAAGTAGAGAGCCTAGATGTCCTCTTGGCCTGACCCCTAATAATGTTTCGAAAAATATGGGGATTGTGCATACTTCCCCTATGAAGAAACGCTGGTTTGTAACAGGGCTTGCGATGTACCTTGGTATTAATAAAATTATCGACCTTGAACAAAGTAACATCGAAAAAGTCAATGGTTGTAAAAGAAAAATTCATAGTAAATTTCAAAAACATGCTGGAGTTGTTAAGCATATCAAAAAACTCATGTAATAAATCAACCGGTCCCTTCCACAGAAAAAACAAATCATCCACAAATCTTTTGTAAAACAGAATATGCAAATTCTTAACAATGTGGACATTTTCAAAGGTCACCATGACCAGATTCGCATAGCTGTTCGCACAGCTGGTACCCATTGCGACCCCTTTTATCTGTTTGCAACAAGGATCATGATATAAAAAAACATTATTTTCAAGTACATGCACACACACACACACACACACACACACACACACACACACACATATATATATATATATATATATATATATACATATGCACATATATATGTTTATATATATACACACACACACACACACATACACACACACACACACACACACACACACACACACACACACACACACACACACACACACACACACACACACACACACACACACACACACACACACACACACACATATATATATATATATATATATATATATATATATATATATATATATATATATATATATACAGATAGATCTAGAGATGACCATATACATAACACAATATACAGGTGTATATAAATGCATCCATATATATATATATATATATATATATATATATATATATATATATATATATATATATATATATATATATATATATATATATATATATATATATATATATATATCTAAATACACATATATATATATATATATGTGTGTGTGTGTGTGTGTGTGTGTGTGTGTGTGCGTATGTACATGTATACATATATCTACATATGTATATAGCTATATATATATCCATATCCTTGTTATGTGTAAACATAACTGTTGTATATACCTTCCCAGTTGTATCACACCGTATTTATCTGATATATGTATATTTATATATAACAACATACGTGATTCAACACTAATATCACTAACAAGTAGTACACAATTGCAGAAGTCATAGCAGTTGTTCAGTACTATTCAGTATGTGTACTGACAGATATATTGGAAAAATCAACAACAGTCTTCACAGCTGTGATGGCTTAGTGGTTAACTGCTGTGACTATAGTGTACAGGGTCCTGGATTCAAGACCTGAAGGGGCTGTTTATTTTGTTGCTGGGCAGAACAAGGGCTGTTGGATACAGAGTGGTTAAAACAGTTTTGAGCAGCTTTAAGCAGGTTTGCGTGGGTTTGCACAACACTAAGTTGTGCTAACTTACGGTTAAACATATAGGTGCTTACACCATGTAGGCTTCACTTACCAGTGTGCAAATCTGCTTAGCAGTTACATTTAAGTAATGCTTACACCTGCTAAGCATAACTCCACCTTGGGAACCAGTGATCTCATTCTGGTCTAATAAAATAGCAGGGTAATGGCATCTTTAGAAAGTGTATTTAATTCCATGTACCTAACACGTGTCTATTGCTGTTATTACAGTAGCAAGGTGTGTGAGTCTACTGTCTGGGACACCTGGGTATATATGGCTTGTACAACACTCTTTTCTGTTTGAATGTGTTTCATACATGTGTAGTATGCTAGGTTTTATGCAGTCTCACTGGCATATAGTGTATCATTATGTTACTACTGTTGACAGTGCATTCCCAAGTAAGAGTAGATTGCGGATTGTAGTACTGGAACCAAACAGCTCTACATGCAAAGATGGACTCTGAGTCCTCACTATCGTGTTCTTGGTGTGTGAGCTGTGTGTCATTAAGTATTTGCTACTGGATATTGATCTGACATGTGGACATTAACTGTAGACTACTGTGTGTATAGGACGTGACATTGTGGGCTGCTTTTATGTAGCAGTGGCATACCTATCAGTGTCAGACATCTATCTGTCAACACAGTCATCCTACTTCATAACCAGTTTGCTAGCTGATGTCTGTCTGTCCTCTGTACAGATGTGCAGATGTCGGGACTCCATCTTGGCTGCTTACAGGCAGTCTATGCTTGAGTGACACTGACATGTCTGCCAGCTGTGTTATGAATGCCACAGCTAGGAATCCACACCCTGTATGCACCACATGCCATGGATACCTCAACTACATTACCACAGTCAACAGAACATGCTTTGGCACAGGTCTCCAAGACCGACACTGACCATGTTATGTAATAGATGTTGCATACATGTCAGCTCGAGCACCTCACTGACCCTCTGCAAGAGGCAATCAGATGATTGGATGTTGTATGTAACTCTCTCCCTGAGGATCACCCCTGTGGTATCTGTTGATAGATGGCCTGCTGGAACATGGCAGGTGGCATGATACCACTGTACACACATGCCCTACACTTCCCATCTCTCCATGGACAATAGCTTGGTACACACCTATGAACACCTGCACCAATGGACCCTAGTACTGACAAATGTGTACATGTGCATTACTGAGAATAACAGTGTCTGTGTGTTTGTAGACCTGTAGTTGATAATACCCTGAGGCCCTTCACACCCACCGCACCCCCCAATGTCATAGTTAGATATGGCTGCTGCTGTACTGGACATTACATGTACCTTGTTACACTCTTCACCCTATGGGTTACCTGGGGCTTGCATTACCAGCACAACATTGTTGCACAAATGGGTTGATAGGCATGGGATACCCTTTGAGTTCTGGCAAGTGTGTGTATGTGTGCAAGTGTGTATATTTGTAGGATACAGCATTCTGAGGTCACATTCTCCTAATACAATATGCCTTGCCACACAGTATTAGGAATTTTGATTTGCTGACCATAGGAGACCCAATACAATGCATCATCCTACCATCCCTGTGGCATGTGCATTAGATGCATATCCATGTAGTAGCAATCTTGGGATAGACAAGGGGTTGTATTGCAGTTCTGGTCAATGTGTGTTGGTAGGTATGTCAGATTATTATCATGGGTTTCACTGTGTACAGTATCCACTTGGGGTGTGGATGCTGTGTATACTGTCTTTATATCATGGTACCCCCAGTGCATGTCCCATGTTCCACTGCATAGGGAACACTGTCACCATCAACCATACAGGTAACTGATAACACTATCCAGCCCACTTATGCATGTGCTGTGTGCAATTTATCTGTAACATAATGAACACACTGACAAGGTAGATAGCACTGATAAGCCCAGGTCTCTCAAATGTGTTTATGACTGTTATGTGTTTGTCAGTGTGTATATGACAGTATGTGACACTATGTATTGTCCCTAAACAACCAGTACATCAACCATTACCATACTGTACAGGCCGTGGGGATGTTTTTCATGTAACATGTAACCTGGATCACAACTCATCCTAAAATCTGTGTGGTGTGTGCAATTAAGGTCACACAAATCAGCAGCACTACATACCTAGATAGGGGTTCTAGTCTCAGTGTTGCCAAGTAAGAGTGTGTGTGTATATGTAAAGGAATCTATTTCCGTTTGCAGAATACACATGTCCCAATAGGTCATCTGTCCAAGAACTGCCTGGCAAATGCTAAAAATTCACAGGTATCATCCTGTGGAAATACAGTCATCACAACTAGTGGTAGATATGCAAATGCCCACTTCCCCACTGTATAGGTGTACAGTGATACTAGGGTTGGTATATATAGTTGGCTGTGGCTCTTGTGGACACAGCCACCATCATTGCAGTTACTGTTGAATGTATTCTCCCACTTAGCTGGCTGTAATGCTGTACAGTTTATGTTAACAGATTACATAGTTGTCAATCACACTATCTGCAGTTCTACAGCACCTCACCCCTCCAGAGGGTAGAGCTGGGCCACTCACACCATCACACTTATGTTTACTCAGTTGAGGACTGCACT
>NC_056746.1:667216406-667279142 GCF_019279795.1 Protopterus annectens
GCACCAGGTATTGAATGATGATGTTATTCTCCTGGGGGGTGTACATTAGTAACCTCTCCCAAGACATGGTGCCTGAATGACATAAAGAGGAAAAAAGGTCTGAGGACCTCATACTGCAAGAATATAATAGTTGTTAATACACATCTCTGTCTCCCCCCCACCATATCTGCAACAACAATCTCATCACACAACTCAATGGGTATGTTTACAGCAGACCTACTATTGGGACATATATTGTCTTATACAACAATTTGTGCAATGTGTTTGTAGTCATGTTCCATGTTGAAAAACTATCATTGGTGGCCTGTTATGAACAATGTCACCTGTATGTCATTGTAAGGGCCACTATGGTTCCATATATGCATGTGTTCTGTTTGCTATGTGACTACTGCAAATCTGGTGTTTTTTGTTAATGGGGATAGCTATGCGAGCTGTTTGACATAATCCTGGAATGTCTGGACTATTACTACCCACATATGTTCTATAACTGCAACACAATAGCACATTTGGGAAGACAGTTGCCAGCAGAACCATGTCTCCCACCTCATTTGGCCATGTTACCAGGCCACATCACATCTGGGACCCTCCCCGGTACCTCATCATCTACTGGTCCTGCTATACCTTCAGGGGGAACCACCTCAGGGTTTGGTGTTTGACCACCACCCCGGGAGTACACACAGACAGGATCCTGTCACCAGAAGTCAGGCCCAGGGTCTGGTGCATAAGAAGCTCAAGAGGGACTTGGGGGAAGTGCTACACCACCTTTAGGCCCTCAGTACACAATCACAGGGTCTGCATGCTCCTCCTGCTCAGCCACCAGCCCAGACACCTTCAGGGCCATGAAGATGCAGTTGTGACTGCCCAAGGGTGGGGACCTAGGTCCCATTGTTTCCATATGAGGGCTCATGGGCTTCCACATTCCAAACATCACTCCTCATCCAAGGTGTTTACCCACCACATGTGTCATATGAGGTGCAGCATGTCCATTAAATCTGGGTTGGACATGGCTTTATACGTCAGGCACAGATCGCCTCTGAGCAGGTGGTATGCCACTGAGTAGTGCTGGAGTTTCTTTAACTGGGCAGCATATGGCATCTGTTTGAGCCCTTTGATCCTCTTGGTGAGGTACTTTTTGGGTCTTTCCAGTTGCTGCAGGTGTCTGGTAAGGTACATCCCAAAAGGGGCATTGTACTCAATTATGGGCCTGATGAGGGATGAATAAAGAGGCACGATGACCTCCCCTGATGCCCCTGTATGCTGTCTTGTCTGTCTTCCAACCCAGCCTACCTCCCCAAATATACCTGCTATCTTTCACCAAAATGCCAATCCCACCTTCACAAACAAGGGCAATGTGTTCCCAACATGGATTTCACACCAGACATAACTGTCCATTTTGCACCCACCCACTTACTACTGTACATATATATATATATATATATATATATATATATATATATATATATCTATATATATATATATATATATATATATATATATATATATATATATATATATATATATATATATATATATATATATACAGATATATATATATACAGATATATATATATATATATATATGTGCATACATATGTGTGTGTGTATAGATATGTGTGATGTTCTCTCACACATATTGTGCAGCACCGTCATTCAACAGTAGGGGAAATGTATTCATACATACATATATATATATATATATATATATATATATATATATATATATATATATATATATATATATATATATATATATATATATATATATATATATATATATATATATATATATATATATATATATATATATATAAATATGTGTGTGTATGTATATATGTAGACAAATACACACACACACACACATATATATATAGATAGGTTCATAGGTTCATACTAGGCTATCTGCCCTAGGGCATTTATAAGCCTAGCCAGAGTGTGTTTGGCTTTCTCCACCCATTTTAAATTAATTTTGCTATGCCCTTTTTTGAGGTTAGTATACTGTGCCTCTGTCTAACAGTGACACAGAAGTGATACCCGGGGTAAACCTATGATCTCCCATCCACTCATCAAGATTCCTCTTGAAGAGAGTCAATGAGGGACTCTGCCTAACCTGGACTGGGATTTTATTCCAGAGTGAAGGGAGCCTCTGGGTTATGAATCTGTCCCTCCAGCATGTCCTATATATTTCAGTGCTGAGGTTCAAGTCTCTCGAGTGTGTAGCTCGATGGGATTTGGATTTTCTGAGGTGCAGCATGTCCATTAAATCTGGGTTGGACATGGCTTTATACGTCAGGCACAGATCGCCTCTGAGCAGGTGGTATGCCACTGAGTAGTGCTGGAGTTTCTTTAACTGGGCAACATATGGCATCTGTTTGAGCCCTTTGATCCTCTTGGTGAGGTACTTTTTGGGTCTTTCCAGTTGTTGCAGGTGTCTGGTAAGGTACATCCCAAAAGGGGCATTGTACTCAATTATGGGCCTGATGAGGGATGAATAAAGAGGCACGATGACCTCCCCTGATCTAGATGTGAATCCCTTCATGATTAGATGGGCTATATAAAATGTTTTTCTAACCACTTTGGCCACGTGGTTGTCAAATGAGAGATTGCTATCAACTTGGGTCCCCATGTCCCTAATTACTTCTTCTGTACTTAATGGATTACCACCTATGTGGTAATTTGTGGGCACTTTGTTTTTGCCAAAGGGGATGACAATACACTTTTTGGCGTTTAGCTTGAGGCCATGGCTCTGGCACCAGTTGTCTGTTTCTATGAGGCCCTTTTGGAGGATGCTTGTGTCGGCTGGAGAGTCGATTATGGTGCACAGTTTGCAGTAATCTGCGAACTTGGTCAGCCACAGTCCTTCCATGTTGGCCTGTACCTCCGAGAAATATATAGCAAACAAGAGAGGTCCCAGGACTGAGCCTTGTGGGACACCACTTGTAACTGGTTTGGAGTCTGACATGGCTCCAGCAATTCTAACCATGTGGGTTCTGTCCTTGAGCCAGTTTACAACCCATCTAGTGACATAGGGGTTTATATTTAAGCTGGTGAACTTATCTATAATGCCCGAGTGGGGATATTGTATCGAAGGCTTTTTCAAGGTCCAGGTAGGCTGTGTGGACCACCTTCCCCTCGTCAATGGCCTTGGTGACTGTTTCAAAGAAATCAACCAGGTTTAAGAGGCAGGATCTACCCTTAACAAAGTCGAACTGGGCAGGATCCAGTGTCTTTAGGTCCCCAATATCTTTATATATGAGGTCCATGATGATCCTTTCCATAGCTTTGCAGACCAAGCTAGTCAGGCTTATGGGGCGATAGTTTCCAGGATCAGTTGAGGCACCAGCTTTGTGGAGAGGGAACACTGTTGCTGTACGCCACTCTTTGGGTACATATCCTGTAGTAAGGCTGAGATTGAACAGTAGTTTTATGTTTGGGTTTAGCTCTTGTTGGAGTTCATGTAGGACACAGCCCGGACCACCGTCTAGTCCCATTGATGCTGTGTTTTTTGATTTGGAGAGGGCAGCTCTTGGGCAGCACTCTGCTGGGATAGATATTTGCCCTTTTGGTGGGGAGGGCTGGAGAAGTTTGCACTGAACCAGTCAGCTAGGATGTTTATATATATATATATATATATATATATATATATATATATATATATATATACACATATATATCTTTAAATCCTCTTTTCTGCCTGTGGCTGCTGAGCATTCCCTGGCTTCTAGATTTGTATTTAAATCTGTTCATACTTCTTTTACCTAATTTCTCTACCTTGGGCTGTGCCCTGCTGGACTCCAAAGACCAACTCTACTCACCTACCTAAGCCTGCTTGTGTAGCTCCTCACCTGGGTAACCAAAGTACCCCCCCTGGATTGAAAGCCAAGTTAAACTAAGATTTTGTTCATACTTCTTTTACCAAATTTTTCTACCTTGTGCTATGCACTGCTGGACTCCAAAGACCAACTCTACTCACCTACCTAAGCCTGCTTGTGTAGCTCCTCACCTGGGTAACCAAAGTACCCCTCTGGATTGAAAGCCAAGTTAAACTAAGATCGTATGTCAAATAATATTGTATCTTCTACTAAATGTATATGTTAATCTTGTGATACTTGCTAGGTGTCTAATTTAAACTGCCATTTCAGCCAGCAGCCATACCCCCCCTGCTTGCTTTTCTTGCACTTTGTCTCCTCATTCCCTAGTCATCCCAGCCTTTCCAGTACTTCTAACCCCCTCCAGACTCTCCCTTCTAAATCTCGTTTTCTTTTTTAGCCCTGCTGTAACCTATTCCTCTAACAGCCTGCATCTCTTCCTACTAGCCTCTTGACTTTCTTCCACACTCTCCCACTCCAACTCCCAGATCTACCAAACTTACCTGCTGAATTTCTCATACTTCACTGATTGTCTTCCTTGACAGACCACTCTCTTGTCTCTACCCACTCCTTTCGCCCTTCGAGCTCACTCACAAGACAGACTTGATATCCTCCTTTATCTTTTATCAGTTTACTCTTTCTGTCTCCCTTCCCTCTCCATACTACCTTCTTGTTTCTTTACAAGCTGTTCTGACCTCCCCCTTTCATCTTTCATTGGTTCTCTCTTTTCTATCTCCCTCCCTCCTCCCTTCTACTTCCTCGGTTCCATTCTATTAAAGTCTTGGAATCTCTTTCCATCCTGCACCCTCACCCTAGTCTAGTCTTCCGGTCTGCTTCTGCTTTTCCCCACTTTACTCCTCCCCCCACCTTCCTACATCCACTTTAAACCTATTATATGGAACTAGTTCCCTGGAGGCGCCATCTTTAAATCCTCTTCTCTGTGCATGGCTGCTGACTGTTCCCTGGCTTCTAGATTTGTATTTAAATGTAAGTGTGTTACTGCCTTTATTTTCTCTGTGTAACTTAACGTATTTAATTGCCATGCTCTGTTGTTACTGTTTTTTCTTTTCCACATCACAGTTTTGTGAACTGTAATACTTTAGAATACAGCCATTTAGGGACTCTACATTATCTATCTGTTGCCCTCACCGCGGCTCCTTTAACTGAATCAGTGCTAAGCCAGTAACCTGATCAGCACTTCTGACTGCTTGGTTTTTGTGTCGCTTGTTTATTTGGATGCAATAAACTATTATTCAGGTCATCCAAACAAATTTGTATATCTTATACAGTATTAAAGTTGCCCAGATACTGGTTCCAACTCCACTCAGCTATCTACGAGTATGTGTAGGTGTGCTTAAGTTATATGGTCCCCTTCGCGCTCTCAAATGACCGCAGTGTACTCTTAATACTCTGGTGTAGCTTTTAGTCGCAATTTCAGTTGCAGGACTATCCTGTTATTAAAAGAAAATATTTATATGGTTTTGCTGAGGTTTTACAGATATCTTTGTGCTTATTAGCGGCTGTAGCATTAAAGTACTCCGGTGCACATTTTAATCATTGGACTGCCAACCTGTTAAAAAAGAAACTTGGTTTATAACCATGCCGGGGTTTTACACACACCTTGTGTTTGCAAATGGCAGGAACTTGTAAATAGAATTCTGGTGCAGTTTTTAATGCCAATTTCAGCGTAGGACTCCCTCTCCGATAAGAAAAATTTAATTTCTTATCCTTGCTGAGGTTTTACAAATACCTCGGCGCTTACAAACAGCAGTAGCATGTTTGGCATTCTGGTACAGCTTTCAGCATCAATTTTAGTCGTTGAATAGCTACCCTGTTAAAAAGGAAAAATACAAACAAAAAGGAAAGGAGATTAATAAGCTATTGGTCTTAGCTACAAACCCTATTCTATACTATAAGCTCATGGTACCTGCTTACCTTTCAACACTTCAATGTGAAATAGTCATGTACCTATTGTGCTTCCACTAGATACTAGATTGTAAGGCTATCTGTGTTGTGTTTAATCTATTGGGGCACATGCATGTGTTTTTCTGTTTCACTGTTTTGTGCCTAGTGTCTTGTTGAATTTGTACCTGATGCTGAACTAGAGCTAAATGTACTTTTTCTGTTCACTGAATCTCTGGCTAAAATTGTATTGTCGCTAGCTCCCGAATTAGCGTTAAATGCTTTTACTGATCATTGAACTCTGGCTACAATGTTTTAGTCTCTATCTGCTGCATTAATAGTTAAAAAGCCTTATACTAGATTTGATATGTCCTTTTAAATTGCTAGTTTCGATGTTTGTATATAGCTGCTATTATCCAGTTTTATAGAATGAAACAAAATACAAAAGTGGAATGTTCTAGTGCTAATACCTAGTTTCAGTTGTTACTTCACTTGATGCTGATATTGCTACGTTATTGAACAAGCTCATGTGTTTCTGTATCCATTATAACTTTCTTCTCTCTTTATGTTTTTTATTTTATCCAGTTGTTCATACTTCTTTTACCTAATTTCTCTACCTTGGGCTGTGCCCTGCTGGACTCCAAAGACCAACTCTACTCACCTACCACAGCCTGCTTGTGTAGCTCCTCACCTGGGTAACCAAAGTACCCCCCTGGATTGAAAGCCAAGTTAAACTAAGATTGTATGTCAAATAATATTGTATCTTCTACTAAATGTATATGTTAATCTTGTGATACTTGCTAGGTGTCCAATTTAAACTGCCATATCAGCCAGCAGCCTTACCCCCCCCCCACTTGCTTTTCTTGCACTTTGTCTCCTCTTTCCCTAGTCATCCCAGCCTTTCCAGTACTTCTAACCCCCTCCAGACTCTCCCTTCCAAATCTCGTTTTCTTTTCTAGCCCTGCTGTAACCTATTCCTCTAACAGCCTGCATCTCTTCCTACTAGCCTCTTGACTTTCTTCCACACTCTCCCAATCCAACTCCCAGATCAGCCAAACTTAACTGCTGAATTTCGCATACTTCACTGATTGTCTTCCTTGACAGACCACTCTCTTGTCTCTACCCACTCCGTTCGTCCTTCGGGCTCACTCACAAGACAGACTGACATCCTCCTTTATCTTTTATCAGTTTACTCTTTCTGTCTCCCTCCCCTCTCCATACTACCTTCTTGTTTCTTTACAAGCTGTTCTGACCTCCCCCTTTCATCTTTCATTAGTTCTCTCTTTTCTATCTCCCTCCCTCCTCCCTTCTACCTCCTCGGTTCCATTCTATTAGACCCTTGGAATCTCTTTCTATCCTGCACCCCCACCCTAGTCTAGTCTTCCGGTCTGCTTCTGCTTTTCCCCACTTTACTCCTCCCCCCTACCTTCCTACATCCACTCTAAACCTATTATATGGAACTAGTTCCCTGGAGGTGCCATCTTTAAATCCTCTTCTCTGCGCATGGCTGCTGAGCATTCCCTGGCTTCTAGATTTGTATTTAAATGTAAGTGTGTTACTGCCTTTATTTTCTCTGTGTAACTTAACGTATTTAATTGCCATGCTCTGTTGTTACTGTCTTTTTCTTTTCCACATCACAGTTTTGTGAACTGTAATACTTTAGAATACAGCTGTTTGGGACTCTGTACATTATCTGTCTGTTGCGCTCACCGCGGCTCCTTTAACTGACTCAGTGCTAAGCCAGTAACCTACTCAGCACTTCTAACTGCTTGGTTTTTGTGTCGCTTATTTATTTGGATGCAATAAGCTACTATTCATGCCGTCCAAACAAATTTGTATATCTTATACAGTATTAAAGGTGCCGAGATACTGGTTCCGACTCCACTCAGCTATCTACGAGCATGTGTAGGTTTGCTTAAGTTATATGGTCCCCCTCGTGCTCTCAAACGGCCACAGTGTACTCTTAATACTCTGGTGTAGCTTTTAGTCACAATTTCAGTTGCAGGACTATCCTGCTCTTAAAAGAAAATATTTATATGGTTTTGCTGAGGTTATACAGATATCTTTGTGCTAATTAGTGATTGTAGCATTAAAGTACTCCAGTGCACTTTTTAATCATTGGACTGCCAACATGTTATAAAAGAAACTTGGTTTATAACCTTGCCGGAGTTTTACACACACCTTGTGTTTGCAAATGGCAGGAACTTGTAAATAGAATTCTGGTGCAGTTTTAATGCCATTTTCAGTGTATGACTCCCTCTCTGATAAGAAAAATTGAATTTCTTATCCTTGCTGAGGTTTTACAAATACCTCGGTGCTTACAAACAGCAGTAGAGTGTTTGGCATTCTGTTACAGCTTTCAGCATCAATTTTAGATCCTGAATAGCTATCCTGTTAAAAAGGAAAAATACAAACAAAAAGGAAAGGAGATTAATAAGCTATTGGTCTTAGCTACAAACCCTATTCTATACTATAAGCTCATGGTACCTGCTTACTTTTCTGCACTCAATGTGAAATAGTCATGTCCCTATTGCGCTTCCCCTAGATACTAGATTGTAAGTCTATCTGTGTTGTGTTTAATCTATTGGGGCACATGCATGTGTTTTTCTGTTTCACTGTTTTGTGCCTAGTGTCTTCTTGAATTTGTACCTGATGCTGAAATAGAGCTAAATGTACTTTATCTGTTCACTGAATCTCTGGCTAAAATTGTATTGTCGCTAGCTCCCGAATTAGAGTTAAATGCTTTTACTGATCATTGAATCTGGCTACAATGTTTTAGTCTCTCTATCTGCTGCATTTATAGTTAAGAAGCCTTATACTAGATTTGTTATTTCCTTTTAAATTGCTAGTTTCAATGTTTATATATAGCTGCTATTATCCAGTTCTATAGAATGAAACAAAATACAAAAGTGGAATGTTCTAGTGTTAATATCTAGTTTCAGTTGTTACTTCACTTGATGCTGATATTGCTATGTTATTGAACAAGCTCATGTGTTTCTGTTTTACTTTTACTGTTTAATTAATTTCTCCCCTGTTTCCATACCCAGTATCCATTATAACTTTCTTCTCTCTTTATGTTTTTTATTTTCTCCAGTTGTTCATACATCTTTTACCTAATTTCTCTACCTTGGGCTGTGCCCTGCTTGACTCCAAAGACCAACTCTACTCATCTATCTAAGCCTGCTTGTGGAGCTCCTCACCTGGGTAACCAAAGTACCCCCCTGGATTGAAAGCCAAGTTAAACTAAGATTGTATGTCAAATAATATTGTATCTTCTACTAAATGTATATGTTAATCTTGTGATACTTGCTAGGTGTCCAATTTAAACTGCCATATCAGCCAACAGCCATACCCCCACCCTCTGCTTGCTTTTCTTGCACTTCGTCTCCTCTTTCCCTAGTCATTAGCCTTTCCAGAACTATTAACCCACTCCAGACTGTCCCTTCTAAATCCCTTTTTCTTTTTTAGCCCTGCTGTAACCTATTCCTCTAATAGTCTGTATCTCTTCCTACTAGCCTCTTGACTTTCTTCCACACTCTCCCACTCCAACTCCCAGATCTACCAAACTTACCTGCTGAATTTCTCATACTTCACTGATTGTCTTCCTTGACAGACCACTCTCTTGTCTCTACCCACTCCGTTCGCCCTTTGGGCTCACTCCGCTCCCCTACCCTGCCTCCAAATTCCACCCACCCCCAGTACTCCTATAATTATTCCCCTAAAGGATACACCCCCCTATACCTATATCTATCATACAAAACACATCATTAACACTCCCAACCCCCTTTCTTTCACAACCCACCCACTTATACCTACCTCTCATCCCTCCTTTTGCTAACACCCAGCCAACTACTATATCTCTCCAGTGCTTTTAATACCTACCTCCCACTTCTCTCTTACCTCACCATCCTTTAAAATGTCTATGCCAATCATCCCCCACAAAGTACATTTATTAATTTGGGTCTTTTTATTACCTCCTCTAGCCATCACCTATTTTTTTACCTCCTATGAATATTCACTCCACTATGCCCTTCCCTTCCCATCCAAACACACCTCAACACCAACACTACCTTTCTCTCAAAACTTCCTAAACCTCATTTTCAAACCCAGCTACCTACTAGCCAAATATCATAGACTAGCACACATTAAGTTCACTAAGCTGAAAACTAGAAAATTATTTGACTTCTATTGTAAGCCGCAACAGCCTAACCCTTTAACACTCCCCCACTCACTATTAGATGGAGACATTCACCCCAACCCTGGCCCTAACTATCCCGCTACCACTGCAAACAACAACCAAGACAAAACTATGACCCTATCACCTACCAAACCTACCAACTCACTCTCAATAGCACATCTGAACATACGTAGTATTTGCAATAAAATTGCTCAAGTTCACGCCCCCGTACAGGCTCACTCATTTGATATCCTATGTTTATCAGAAATATGGCTAAAACCTACCATTAAAGACAATAAAATCACCCCACCTGGTTACAATATCGTTAGACTAAACCGTACTTCCAAAAAGGGAGGGGGGGTTACAATCCTCTATAAAACAGAGCTACAAGTCAGCATTTTAAAATCTTAACTTACCTATAGACACTAGTGCAGAAATAATTATCTCCAAACTTCAGGTAAACACATGTAAAGCCATAAACATTATCTGTGTTTATCTTCACCCAGGAAATAACAGTAATACACTAGAGTATATCCTTGCCTGGCTTTCTATTAATCTCCCACAAGAAACCATGGTCCTTGGGAACTTTAATATAGATTGGAATTCCTGTACTAATACTAACCCCACTACCCATATTAACCTTTATGGCTTCTCACAACTTATAAACTCCCCTACCAGAACCAATAGACTCAATAACAAAAAAAGTACCTTGGATTGGATACTTACTAATACTCCTCAGCAAACCTACACAACAGGAACCCTTCCAGATGACCTAATTGACCATTCAGTAACATTTATTATCAGACATAAAACCAACATAATATTCCCTAATACTTTCAGAACAATACGCTCTAAAAAGCAATTTAACCCAGAACTTTTCCAAACAGAACTGAAACAATGTAATTGGACACCATTAAAAACTCTCCCTCTAAATGAAGCAGTGGAATACTTTAATTCCACATTCTCAGCCACCCTGGATCACCATGCTCCAACTTGCTCTATTAGAATCAAAGCTAAACCAGCCCTTTGGCTCACTACAATACTAAACAAAAAATCCTACTTAGAAAAAAATCCTGGGCAAAATGGCGTACTACTAAAAATCTGATAGACCACCAAACCTTTAGAGAACATAGAAACAGTACAAAAAAAGCCATCCTGCTCGATAAAAAGAATTATTATCTCCAATTACAACAAACCTCTCTCAAAGAAACCAAAAACATTTGGACTAGTATTAACAATCTTCTTTACCCAGGCCAATTGATCACACCCAACCCACTAGGCTCAAACCCTGAGAATCCCACACAAACAGCAAATGCCTTTAACTCTTTCTTCACAGATACCATCCAAACTCTAGCTAGCCACCTATCACCTGATATATCTAACCTGCCCACTTCTTCTACAAATCCACCCCCTCTATTTCACCTACAACCAATGTCTACTTCCTACGTTTCCTCCCTTTTCCAAAAGTTAAAACCAACCACCCCCTCAGCTGACAAACTCCCAGCAGAATTCTTGCAAAAAGGAGCTAAAGCCATAGCCTACCCTATTTCTATTCTGATAAATAGAAAAATAAGTGAAGGAACTGTCCCATCAATCTGGAAAATTTTGCATATCATCCCACTACATAAAGGGGGGAACTCTAATGACTTTTCCAACTTTCGTTCCATAGCTTTACTATCCCCTATTGCAAAAATTATGGAAAAATGCATCCATAAACAACTACTCAACCACCTTCTCCAGAACAACCTACTTGCTAACTGTCAACATGGCTTCAGACCTTTCCATAGTACCACCACTGCCCTGCTATCATTCACAAACTGCATCAACAATAATCGCAACAATAATTGTCTTTCATCTGCAGTCTTCATTGACCTATCCAAAGCTTTTGACATGGTTAACCACCAACTACTCCTTTATACACTAAATTCTCTTTCACTTGATCCTCTAACTTTGAAATGGTTTACATCTTACCTTGATAATCGTCAGCAGGCTGTACTCTGGCAAAATAAACTATCTAATCACCTTCCTATCTCCCTCGGTGTCTCACAAGGCTCCATATTAGGCCCACTCTTATTTTCCATCTTCATTAATGACCTGCAAACAGCTATTCAATACTCCACCTGCATTCAATATGCAGATGACTCTACCATAATCTGCTCAGCCACTTCTCAAACTGAACTTCAGTCTCTTACCCAAAAAGCGTTCGACACTGTAGAACTTTGGTTTTTTCACCGCTGCTTCCTTCTAAATCCCAAAAAACCTAAATTGCTACTCTTCACACCAACCCGAAAGTCCACCTGTTTGCATTTCAATCTCACTTCTAACAACGGTACTCTTATCTCTCCTGACCCTATCACTAAACTGTTAGGAATAACAATAGACAACAATCTAAACTTTGATACTAACATAAACGCTACAATAAAGTTAGTTAACAAAAAACTGGGATCCCTTTACAGAATTAAACCCTATCTTACACCAGGAGCTAGGTCCGCTATAGCCAGAACTCACCTAATATCCACTCTGCTTTACGCCTCTCCCATTTATACCAATCTCTCTAAAAACAACCTCAAGAAACTAACAACTTCCTATAATAATATTGCTAGATTTGCTACAGGCGCTCATTTCAGAACCCATCACTGTATAAATCTTAAACAATTAAACTGGCTTCAATTTCTTAACCAGCTTCAATTTCACCAGCTTACAATAGCCCATAAGACCCTGTATCAACCTAGCAATACACCAATACTCTCTAGCCTCATTACACCATATAATAATCTCAAAAATCTAAGGTCCTCAAACAAACTGCTGACTAATACTACTAAACCCAACAACTCAGCAGGTGACTCCTTGTTCTCCAACTCTGTAGGAAAACTATGGAATAAACTCCCCTCTGAAATCACATCTCAGACTTCTCTCACTTTTTAAAAGGAATCTAAAACTATATCTCAATAATCACTGGCTATGCACCTGTACTAACCCTGACTAATCTTCTCCTATTCACTTATCTCACCCCATCCTATAGTAACTACCTTTTATGTATCAATAAACTACATTATTGCATATAACATATATGTATATATGTATACTATATCTCTGTACTTTACAAAATGACCATGGTAATTCTAATTTGTTCTATTTGTATAAAAAAAAAAATTTGTGATAATTCTGTTCTTTCAATATCTGTATAACTTCTATTTTAACTTTGTATAAACTCTGTACGATTTCTTGGAGCTTTTCTCCCCGGGCCTCTACTGAAAATGGACATGTCTCCAGCTAGACTAGCCTGGTCAACAAATGTAAAATAAATAAAATAAAATAAAAATAAAATAAAAATGTATATATATATATATATATATATATATATATATATATATATATATATATAAAATACATATATATATATATATATATATATATATATATATATATACATGCATACATATATATATCTATATCTATATTATATCTATCTATCTATCTATCTATATATATATATATATATATATATATATATATATATATACATATATATGTGTATAAATATAGATACACACACACACACACACACACACACACACACACACACACACACACACACACACACACACACACACACATATATATATATATATATATATATATCTGAGACAAGACCTGTGTGGTGAACAGACAAAACATAACAGCCAATCTTCAGGCCATCATGTGGCTAGGCCCGCAGTTGAGAGCTATGCAGACAGACTGCATTCCATGCTAAACTAGTATGTACGCACAAACCCTGGGTAATGCGAATAGCGCGCTCTGCTAATGCGTCTGTCTCAAGTGTCATAACATAGTTAGGTAGGGGTTTGAATCCTGCAAATGGCAAGTGTGTGTGTTTGTCTGAGGGGAATTCGTGTGTGTGAGGAAAATGTCCCTTTCATGCTGGAGGGACAGATTCATAACCCAGAGGCTCCCTACACTCTGGAACAGAATCCCAGTCCATGTTAGGCAGAGCCCCTCACTGACTCTATTCAAGAGAAATCTCGACGAGTGGATGGGAGATCGTAGGTTTACCCCGGGGGTCATCTCTGTGTCACTACTAGACAGAGGCATAGTAAACTAAACCCTAAAAGGGCATAGTATTCTCATCCTAAGGGGTGGTGTAAGCCACATACACTCTGGCTAGGCTTATAAATGCCCTAGGGCAGACAGCCTAGTATGAACCTATATGTATGTGTGTGTGTCTATATATATATATATATATATATATATATATTTATGTAGGGTGCATTCAAGCATCAGGTCCACACTCTCTAACTCTCCTTCCTTCACAGCTGCACTGTTCTACCTTGCTACAACACAGACAGTTGTCACATGTGGACACAGCCTAAAATTAGGGGGGAGATATGTATAGGGACAGATTGCAGGTAAGCCTATTTCACACCTATAGCATTTGTGCATACTACCATACATATTAACATGACTGTCCTGAAAGTGGTGGGGTCTGAAACTCATGTGTCTATCATAATAGCATTACATCCACCACCAGCTATTTGCCACACTAGTATTACCCTTATTCAGGAATATGAAGTCAGAAACACAAATGGATGTAGCTATGTACTGATAGCACTCAACAGACAGAATGCCACTGATATATCTGAGACAAGACCTGCGTGGTGAACAGACAAAACATAACAGCCAATCTTCAGGCCATCATGTGGCTAGGCCCGCAGTTTAGAGCTATGCAGACAGACTACATTCCATGCTAAACTAGTATGTACGCACAAACCCTGGGAACATTGGTGGGCTAGTGCTTACTGTCTTACAGACAGTTCTGCTTGTCAGTGTGATAGTGATGTTATAAGTTAAGCATTGTTATGTAACAGATACATCTTCATTGGGACAACTTAATTCTTTTTCCGCTAGGGTTTGAGTACAGAGTGTAATTGGAGGCTGCTGAACTACATCTGCATTAATTAGTGTTTATCGATTCTCATCTTCCGGGCCAGTGTTTCTTTACTGTTGTACTACTTGAAGGCCTTGGCCTGGACAGCAACAAATGTTATGCTTTCAGATTACTGTATAAAATGTTTTGCTTGAGAGTTGCATTACTCAGATAGTATGCATTTCAAACACCTAACTGCTATATGAAATGGCATATACAACTGAAAGAGTACACAAATAAACATTTCTTATGTATGCAAACCTGTGTGCAGTGTCATATCCTTTGACTTCTCTATGGGTATATGTTTCATGCAATAATTGTTTTTTGTATGAGAATCAAACACTGTTCATTTTACAAGGTGGCAACTGTAGGAATACTGGCTGTTCAATATGCTGTTCGCCCACTAAATATGTATCTTCCTATACATATCTATATGTAGTAATATATGTATATGTGTGTGTATGTGTATATACATATATATAGCTATATATATGTATGTATATATATATATATATATATATATATATATATATATATATATATATATATATTTATTTATATCTGCATATATGTGTGCGTATATGTATCATTGGAATGTTTACTGCTTCCACATTGTACATTTCCTATGATAGACAGACTGTTCTGCATATCTTATTGATACCATCCTGACATTGTACCGGTGAGATGGAGTACTGTTAACTTCTTGTGACTATGTTGTGTAGGGTCCTGGGTATGAGACTTGCAAGTGTTGGTATTGTATTGCAAGGCAGATCTGTTTGGCTGTGGAGGAGGGGATGATATCTATAATTACAAGAGGTACTTAAATTGGGCCTCCTCACCCCCATTAATGGTGCCATTGGTCATATATGTATTTGTTGTGTTCTTTTATATATCTATACAT
Source organism: Protopterus annectens (assembly GCF_019279795.1). Classification (NCBI taxonomy): domain Eukaryota; kingdom Metazoa; phylum Chordata; order Ceratodontiformes; family Protopteridae; genus Protopterus; species Protopterus annectens. The sequence continues at coordinate 667,232,177 of NC_056746.1, forward strand.
GCACACACACACACACACACACACACACACACACACACAGATATATATATATATATATATATATATATATATATATATATATATATATATATATATTTATGGATTTTATACAATAGATCGAATTTTCACTAATTCAAAATAGTGCATGGAATGTTCACTGCAGTGTAAGTGCACTTAATCGAAAGTGCACTTACGCAAAGTTCAGTACAATGAACGGGTGATGTACTGAACTTCCGTGCTGTACTCACGGACCTTAGGGCTATCCCTTTACCATGACCTGTGCCCTAACCCTAAGGTCCGTGACGACTACAGTGCCATGAAGGACATAGCAATAATTCCACTATGTATATACTAGATTTATTGATGATGTTTTTCTTTTATGGAAGGGGGATGTGAATTGTTTAAATTGATTATTTAACAGATGGATGTGAAGTCATTATCAATGGCTTTAGGTATAGTTTCAAAAAATCGTTTAGTTGCAAAAGTAAGTATGTTGTTTATTTAATTTTATGTCAATAATGTCCTTCTTTTTATGTTGGACACACTTTCAGAGAACTATATAAACGTGTATGAACACAAGCATGCTGTAGACATAGGGGATTTAAAGAATGCTTTAGCGAAGCATTATAACAACAGTAAATGCAGCATTAAGTTTAAATTTATAGTTCTTGAGGACATATGTAACTATGACAGAAGGTTCGATGCAGAAACTGAATTAAGTTGGAGAGAGTAGATGTGGCAAGTGAGATTGAATGCCTGTTTTCCACCCGGCTTAAACAACAGAGATGAGTTTATAGCTTATTTAAAAAGAAAGGGCTTGAAGCATCACTTGAAGGAATACACATGATTATCTAACTATTTAATTAGGATTTTGATTAGTCAGTATGTGCTTTAAATAAGTCACTATATGTGATGAAAGCGCTTACTGTTTAATGCTTTGTCATTAAAGTTTTTTTGGTATCTTTGGCTTATCCTTGCCATCTTTTTATTTTTATACATATACATACTGATATATATATATATATATATATATATATATATATATATATATATATACAAATATATAATACTGATATATATATATATATATATATATATATATATATATATATATATATATATATATATATATATATATATATTCAGTATATCAAAGCTATAAAGTTGAATCTTTAAAACATAGAAAACTCAGAAGCATGATATTCAAAATCTTGCACACAGGAGATTTTGAATTTCGTGCTACTACTGCACACACACCATCCTCCCCACTCACAAACACAAGGTCATAAAAGCAGGGGGGACAATCCCCCTGCACCCCCCATGTGGGGGACTGTGCCTCCCACACCCCCTTACTTAAATATTCTAACTCCAAGGTCTCACTTCACACAAACACACACACACTGCCACACAAGCTACTTTCTGCTCGCACACACACATCACAGCAACAAAACACACTAACACACCACAGCCCCTATCCAAAACCTGTAACACACACAGACACACACACACACACACACACACACACACACACACACACACACACACACACACACACACACACACACCTACCTGAATCTGTAACCACAGCGGGACCTCAGTTGCGTGAAATTCAAATCCTCCGGTATTTGAGGTTTTGAATTTCACACTTCTGAGCTTTCGCTCTTTTCAGGATTCCATTTTATGGGCTCGAAATACTGAATTTTGCCATTTCATTATTTCAAGGATATAAAGTGAATCCACATATATATATATATATATATATATATATATATATATATAGATATATACGGGTCTATATGACTTGGTCGACAGTTCATATGATCGACTGTTTATTTGGTCGACAGTTCATTTGATCGGCAAGCATTTTAGATGGGGGGCTTTGCCCCCCACACCCCCCTAACTATATATATCAACTCCAGGGTCACACAACATTGGGGAAGGGGGCAAATGCTTGTCGATCAAACGAACTGTCGACCAAATAAACAGTCGATCATATGAACTGTCGACCAAGTCATATAGACCCATATGTACACATACATACATATACATATATAAATACATTTCCTCTATTGTTGAATGACTGTGCTGGATGATATGTTTGAGAAAACATCAGATTTAGTGATATCTGACATAGCTTAGTGGTAAATCACTTTGGCTATTGTGTACAGAGTCCTGGGTTGGAGCATACCTCTTGTGTACCTCATTATGAGGAACATACCTCATTTGGGGTCTTAAAAAGTTCATATTCCTCAAAGTTTCACATTGAAAGAGTCTGTCACAAATTCAGTGTTAGGATTTTTTTTAAGTGAAATTAATCATATTACTTCATTAAAGGATGATCTTTATGTGTAAAACCAGCATATTTTAACAATCCTATGACCTTCCTAGTTGAAGTTGTTAGTAAGCCATTAGTATGAGTTCCACATTTTTCCCATCTGTTCCACATTATGAAGGTGAGTGTTCCTCATTCTGGAGATGGAAGTTTGAGAGTTATGCATTGGAGACTTGCAAAGGGTGATTATTTTTTTGCTGGGCGGAACAAGGGCTGTTGGATACAGCATGATTATGGCATTTTTAAGCAGTTATAAGTGGGCTTGAGTGAGTTTGCGTGACTGTAAGCAATGCTAACTTCCTGTTAAATATTCTTACAGTCAATTAGCCTTTAAATTGCTTATCTTGTGTATTGCTTACCCCCACACAAACAGGCTTAAATACGCTTGCTACTGCATAAAAATGCTTACTCCTGCTTAGCTCCGTGCTAATTTCTTTAAAGAAAAGAAAAAGGGGTGATAGGAAAGTGGTGAAAAAGGGGCACAAAGAGGGAAAGACAATAGGGAAAATAGCTATGGATGTGCAGGATGGGTGTAGGGAAGGTCCATAGCTGCCCATTTCTTCTACAGCAACAGCTGTGCATATAAACTGAATTTGGAGGTAGATATGGACACTCAAACCCCTGAGAAAGGAGTGAGGACAACAATGATATGTTGTGAAGCCAATTACAACAGATTACGTATCCAGTGGGCACATGTGTGAAATGGACAGCTATGTATGGGGCGAGATTTTTTTTGGGGAATAGATTGTCCTTTTTTTCTTATTTTAAGGTGAGAGTAGGATGTTGGGGAAGAATGGTAGGTATATTTGGGGAGGTAGGTTGGGTAGGATGACAAACAAGACAGACAAGACAGCATACAGGGGTGGTATATGACACATGTGGGGGGTAAACTCCTTGGATGGGGTGGGGTGTTTGGAAGTCGGAAGCCCATGAGCCCCCAAATGGAAACAGTAGGACTGAGGTCCCCACCCATGGGCAGTCACCACTGCACCTATACGGCCCCAAAGGTGGCTGTGTTGGTGGCTGGGTAGGAGGGGTAGGCTGACCCTCCAAATGTGCCACATGCCCCACAATCTGGCTTAGCTGATCTACAAACTCCCTGCAGAGCTCGCTATGCACCAGACCCCAGACCTGACGACTGGTGACAGTTTGCTGTTCGTGCCCACTCTTGGGGGGGTGAGCCCCATCCCCTGAGGCCGTTCCACCCAAAGATGGTGCAGAACTAGCGAGCGAGGATGTCTCGGGGTGAGCCCTAGACATGCTGGTGTCTGGTGCCACAGCCAGATGAGGTGGGAGAGGTGGTTCGCTGGGACCAGCCTTCCCAAACCTGCTATGGTGTTGCAATTTTTAAACATATGTGGGTTAGTAATAGTCAACACATTCCAGGATTAGGTATAACAGCATGCATAGATATTCTCATTAACCCAAAACACCAGATATGGAACAGTTGCATAGCAAACAGAATACATGAATATATGGAACCACAGTGGCCATTACAACAGCATGCGGGTTACATTGATAGCAGCATGCCACCAATGTGGGAGTATTTCAACATGGCACATGCATAGTAACACATTTCAATATTTATCAAACACTAGAACATATGTTCCAACAGTAGATTTAATTGTACACATACCCATTGAGTTGTGTATTTAGATTATTGTTGCAGATATGGTGGTGGGGGGGGATGTCAGTTAACAACTTGTATATCCCTGTAGTTCTCACAACTTTCACTGCTGTAATCTGTACCTTACAGGTATTATTACACTACTCTATGGCCTTAGTTTGGACAGTGGTATGTTTGTAGACAAGTATATACGTGAACTGCATTTCACCTACAGTATACACCTCCTACCTGGTATACCTGTGGAGGTATTGTTTGTTAATACTACCTGTTTCTATGCATATTCCCAGATTCCAGGTTGATGTTATGCACATACCTCTCAATCTCTTATTGCACACCCTCTGGTCAAAGCTTGACAACATGTAGGTAGAACTGGGACATATTTTGACAATTGCCCTCATAAACGTTTGGTGAGTTGCTACAATGTCAGTTTTTTTTTCATATACATTTTCTGAATATTTACAGGTCTGACAATCAGTTATATGTCATTAACAGCTGCCTAAATTTCAGAGATCATCACACTGATTTGCCAGGGGGACAGGCAGCAGATATGGGTCAATTATCTGGACATTCTGAACAAATCTGTACTGTTGAGGGGTATGATTATACATACAGCTTACTACCACTGCCAGGATTCAAACCATGGCTGTGTCTGCTAAAATAAAACAGTTTACATCAGAGTTGAGTGTGCTATTCAGATATTACTGTGCATCTTTTCACTGTTTTCTGTCTATACGTCTCCCGTGGTTTTACAATCTGACCTTGTAATTACAACAGTCTTGTACAGGGATTCCTAGACATTTTTAATATGTAGCACAGTGTGGGTGAAAGTGATGAGTAATACATTATTATTCAGAGAAACTGCAACACTAACAATGCCACACAATACCAGACTAAACAGTACCAGTCCAGGATTTTAATCTTTATTTCCAGGCAAAGTTTTCTTATCTGCTAGACCTGTGGAGGGAATGTTTGTTAACACTACCTGAATGTTGCCACACATATTACCAGATTCCACGTTATTATGCACATACGTCTCACTCTGTTACTGCACACACTCTGGTCATAGCTTCACAACATGGGGATAGAGATGGGACATAATTTGCATATTACTCTCATAACATTTTGGTGAGTTGCTAGAGTAACAAGTTTGTTCTTATAGATATATTTCAGACAGTTATGATGTCTGATAATCAGTTGTACATCATTATTTGCTGTCTAAACTTCTGGGATCATTCCACTGATTTGCCAGGGGGGATAGGGTGACAGGCAGAAAAAGTAAGCCAATTATCTGAACTTTCTGACAAAATCTGTACAGTTGAGGGATATGATTATGTATACAGCTTACTACCACTCCCAGGATTTGAACCATGGCTGTGTGCACTAAAAATACAACAGTTTACGTCACAGTTGAGTGCGCTATTTGGATTTTGCTGTATATCTTTTCACTGTTTTCTGTCTAAGACTTCCTCAGTTGTACAATATGACCTTGTAATTGCAGCAGTTGTATACAGATATTCCTAACCATTTTATTTATGTAGCACAGTGTGGGTAACAGTGGTTAATACAACAGTACTATTAAGAGAATGCAACACTACATTACCATATGATACCAGAGTAAATACAAGCAGTCCAGGAGTTAGACCTTTATGGGCCAGGCTGTTACCCTTTTATTTACATACAACCTATATGAGACTTTTCCTGCCATATTGTCTGATTTATTCAGTACATCCCATATACAATACAGGCTTTACACTGGCAACTACCTTTCTACTACTTTTAGATTTATTTCTTATGACAGTACATGCAAGATTATTACTAACCTGCCTCGCGATGCAGCCTTTGCAGCCTACACGCTTGGGCTTCCTGATTCACAATCCGCTCCTCTGCAGCTGTCAGAGACATAAGAGAAATATTTAGCCATACCTATCCATAATATACAAGAGCTAGGCAATTATTAAACAGTTAGTTCAATGAGTACTTACACACTGTTGGGACATCACCCTGCCTAGCTTTTTGGATCCACTGATCCAAGAGCTCCCTCTTTCTCCGTTTTAGGTCAGCATGGTGATGTCTGACCTGCTCACCAGTTCGAGGGATGCCAGTGGCACTGGTGAGGTCACGGGCGAGACGGTCCCAGGCTTCTGCTTTATATTGGGAACCTGGTACTGGCCCTGCAGCAGTCTCTCTTCATGGTCTTTGACCAGGAGTCCTGCCATGACCTTAGACTCCTGGGTACCCCAGTGCTGCACTCGGAATCACGATCCTTCCTCAACACTGGCCATTGTGCCTACAGGAGGAAGCTGCAACCAGTTATAAGATGTATTCCTGCCTGTGGGGTTTAAATAGGGCCGATTTCCCACACTTTGCTGTGATTGGATGGTTTTGAAAAATGCTAAGCTATGGGCAAACCTGGTTACCCAAGGCTGGCATTGCTTAAAGGGACATGCCAAAGGGTTAATCTATTTACCTGGGCTACGCATTGCTTACACCTGGTAAGCAGAGGTGTGCAATGCTTAGTGTTGCTTATTTTTATATTTGCACACTATTTGCTGTTTGACATTGATTTGTCATTTATTACGTTAGAAATTTGTTTAGTATCTGTGATTCATTTGTAAGTACACTTTAAGGGGTGCTTGTCTTTATCTGGGTATTTCACCACTTTATTACAATGACACCTCACTTCTGGACTTAATGCAGTACTCCATTTCACAAATATATGTTATTTAGTAGGTTATACAACAAAGAAAATGTTTATAAATTCCTTCCACATGTAGAATGTGATTATGCTGTAGTGAGGATCTGTTTGGGTATACCTCAATTTTATGTGCAGCTGATATGGCGTAGTGGTAAATCACTGTGGCTATGGTGTGCAGGGTTCTAGGTTTGAGAATTTTTGCTGAGCAGAACAAGGGCTGTTGAATACAGTGTGATTAAGGCAGTTGTAAGCAGGTTTGTACGACGGTAAGCAATGCTAACTTTTGGTTAAATATTCTTACAGCCAGTAAGCCTCTAAATTGCTTATCCTGTGTAGATATTGCTTACCCCTGTGCAAACAGGATTAAACCCGCTTACTACTCCTTAAAAGGGCTTACTCCTGCTTACTCTCACACTAAGTTAGAAAGTAAAGAAACATGGGTCATGGGAAAGATGTAGATTTGGCACTTATACATTTTTTACACTATTTGCTGTATGGCATTGATTTATCATTCATTACATATTATAACTATGTTTAGTACCCCTGATTCATGTGTATGTATACTGTATGGGGCACTTGTGTTTATCTGTGGATTTTACCACATTATTACAATGACACCTCACATCTGCACTTAATGCAGTACTCCAGTTCACAAATATATGTTATTTAGTAGGTTAATCAGCAAAAAAAAAAAATGTTCATGAATTGCTTTCACATGGAAAATAGAATTTACTGCAGTGAGGATCAAACCAGAAATAACTGCTTGTAAAGTGAACACTCTAACCACTACACTATTGCAGTACTGGTGCTACTGACTGAATCTTGCTATCTACCTTCTTGCGCCATTTAAGCTACAGTATGCGTAGCTAAGCAGTGGGTAAACCCGTGCAGCTACGGTTAAATTTAATCAGTTTGATAAAAAAATATTTCTAGTGTTATTTTCTCTAAGAAGGGACAGGTTTCACTTATTGCTGTGGATTTCTGCATGCAACTGACATTTGACAGAAATCTTGGCTTGTTTCTTTTGCTATGCGTTTAGGGTTTTCCTGGAAATTGGGGTTTTGACCTTTGCAATGGCTGTAGGTGTGTTTTGTCCTACGACACGTCACGTTTGTAGACTAATAGTCCCACTTTGGGCATTTGAAATGGTGGCAACCCCCTATATGAGCATTCTTGCTCATTGTAATTGCTGAACGGCAATTCTTGAGTGCAGGGGCATGTATATTGTGGGAGCTCTTCTCTCAGACACACCACCTGCACTTGTCCATGCTCTGTGTCCGTTTAGGAGCAGAGACAGCGCTCCTTCATAACTGTGCATGGCGTGCTGCCATGCTGCTCTTAAACGGTTGTTTCTGTGCAAGAATAAGCTATTCCTGCATGGAAGTTTACTGACTCCTGGGGCTGATCTTTTAGTCTATATTCTGTTTTGCCTATATAATAGGCTAACAGTTTTAAGAGAGAGCTAGGTATGCCACACAACTAGTGTAACAATTATAAAGGCCTTGCATGAAAAAATTACAAACGTTTATCTAAAAATATTTATATATTAGTATGTATTTACAAATAGGGAGCACCCATATTTTTACACTCTACTGCTGTTAAAAATGTTACTAACTAAAATGTGTATGATTTTTTAAGTTGCTTCCACATGTATAAACTATTCTAGGTTTCTCACCCACTCTTTCAAAAATATTCCTGTCTTCTCTGAAAATGCCCCAATTCTTATCAAGTATTTTCTGAATCAGAGAACAATCAGCATCATGTTGTGCAATAAAAAGAGCTGTTATATTTTGTGGTGGCAGGGTAGAAACTGCTGACAAGTGCAGACTGATCATTGTTAGTATTAGGTCCTTAATTATCAGTTACTTCTAGGTCTTGCATGTTCTTGACTAGGGGCGAACTGTGCTATAAAATAGATACACAAAACCCTTTCACACTTATTCATAACCTTGTACATTAAGGCAAACACAAGAACCAAGTCCCAGCCACTGATAAAGGTAACTTCCAGATAAACACAGGAAATACAAAGCATAAAAATTTACAGGAACACCACAGCTTCACACAGTAAAAGTATTTATTTGTAAAAATGGACCAGATAAGCGCTTTCACATTGTAAAACCAACTCTTCTTCAGATCATAAAAACACAAAGTCACAGCTCAATTTAAAAACAGTTAGATGTTCAATCAGCTATGTTAATTCATCCCTTCATTAAACCAATGTCCTCACTTTCAATAGTGGGCACCCCCTGTGCAAATTCTATTTTTGAGTTCCACCCTGGACATGGCTGAGACAGCAATCATAGAACTGGAATATAATCCTTCAAGCAGAAACTTGCAACAGAGATGTAGTAAGGTAATAAACTTACCTGAGAATCCACTTGGGCTCAATTTTGTGGAAACTGTTGAAGAGAAAGAACCTGTAAGTAATGACTTTCCTGAGTTTTTGAAACTTGTAAGAGAACTGGAAGACAATTTTGTTTAAATTAAAGAGACAACAATGGTAACACCTCCATTTCGAGGCTTGTGTGCACTATAAAATCATCCTTAGGGGATTGAATGCTTTTTATGCCTAGTTATGGTGAAATGCATGTTTTACTTACTCAAACAATGGCAACAAATGAAATTAGACTTAAGCTTCAAATACATCAACCTGTTGATTGAATATTTTCTGCTTTTGAGCAAAGTTTATTAGAGGCAGTAGAAGCATGCAGTTTAAATACTGAGCCACACTTTAAGGGTGAAAGGTATATGCACACTTTAGAAAATATATTCACCAGTGTATCTAATTATGAACTGAAACTTTGATGCATAAAAACTGGAAAACTAATAAGAGACCATAATGACTTTGTATCTGGCCATATTTTTGTATGGCCAAGAACAACAGTGGCCAGCAAAGGGCTCCTGAGCTTGACCAGAATAATATGGTAGCATCAAAAAACAAAGAACCTAGACTGGAGCAAGATGTAGAAGGGGCAGATGATGCTACCATAAGAACTGATGTGCTACCTTCCCATAATAGTGTACAGAATGTTGCATTGAATAATCCTTCAGTGAATGATGGTCTAGAATCAAGTAATTTGATGTCTGGAGGTAACACAGTACAACAGCATAATATGGGAGCCAGACCAAAAGAAAGACCAAATGAGAAACAGGGTTTTCATCCCTTACTGGTGATGCTGAAGTCATCTCATTTGCTCAGCAGAGGGTGCCACAAGAGGAAACATTCCGAGTGTCCACAAGGAATACACAAGATGAGGAGGTGAATTGCATAGTGTAAAACCTTTCTGACCATGTTTTGACTGAAGCAGAACTATCTATTCTGAATAAGGGACTCAGTTTTATTCCTTCTGTACAATCAGAGGTGAGTGATGTTCTGACTGATTTAAGACGTTTTTGTCAGAATTTGCCTTCAAAACTAATGTTTAATGACAATAATGATGCTACTAACAGAACACAATTTAGGTGGCCAACTGTTTTTGTTCCATCTATGCCTTTATTTGCACAGCGTTTTATAAAAATATGTGAAAATAAGCTATGTGAATACAGCATGGAGAAAGGGCTAAGGGCTATTATAATTTAACAGCATCACAGCACTGAGCCCCAAATGATTTAAAGAATAATCGGGCTATAAGCATCAGACCCTCTGATAAAGGAGGTTCTATAGTAGTCATGAATCATAAAGATCATAATTTGAGTATGCTTGCCATGCTGAATGAGGATACAACATATGTACAGATCAGCATGGAGAAGGTAAGATCTATTATTGATTATGTACATAGTGCCTTATATGAATTATTTATGGAAACTTCCATTGACCGTGACTTGTTTGATTTTTCTGTATGTGATTGAATCTTTGACTAAACCACCCCTACATTTGATTGCGTCAGGGGAAGGATAGGTCACACAAACATGTTCTTTATATGTGGAAAGTAAGCTTAAGACAATGTTGGCTTTGGTCTCTGTTGTACTTAGGGTCACTGAGCAATTTTTAACTGACCACTTCATGTTTTTGTAGAGTTGTGGTGATATAACAGGGTTTTTTCTTGTGACCCTTGATGTAGTGAATATATTTATGTGCATCTCTAATGAGTATGGCCTTGATACCATTAGAGAACTGTTGACAAATAGAGGGAATTTCAGAAACAGTCAGGTTGATATGGTTTGCCGCTTGTTGGATTTGGTTTTAAACAATAATGTTTTTTTGAATGGTGACTGCTTATATGCACAAAAATGGGGGGTGGCCATGAGCACCCCCTGTGCATATTCATATGTAAATGCAGTAATGAACTCATGGGAGAGGAACAATTTGTGCTTGACAATAACAATATATACAGACCACACATTAGATTTTACCATCATTTTCTGGGCAATGTTTTTATCTTGTGGGAAGGGGGCCAAGAAGACTTGTATGGTTTTCTTCACTACATTAACCATACCACTGAATTTTTGAGGTTTACTATGTCCATGTCACAGAAAGAGATAGATGTTTTGGATGTATGATTAATGGTTAACCAAATAGGTAAGATAGATACCAATTTATTCCAAAAGGGATATTGGAAAAATTGTTAATTGTCCTTTGATAGTATGCACCTCAGGCATATATATCATAACGTAGTAAGAAGCCAATACATGACAGCCTCTAGGCTATGCACACAGGGGAAAGCATTCCATGAAAACATTGATGCATTGAGTCAACATTTTTTGAAAAGGGGCTATAATAAGGACCTTTTGGTACAGCATAAGGAGAGGGTGGTCAAGGATAGAAAAACCACTGCTGGCCCAAACTTCTCTAGACTTGCTTCTAGTGCACATATGGATAGAAGCTTTGTCAGTAAACTCAGATTTGAAGTACACAAATGATGTAGGCTTTGATAGTATATGAAAAAACTGGGGAATACTTACAAGTGACAGCAAGACAGCTGAATTAGTTGGGAACAATCCCTCTTTTATGTATAAAAATTGTTTAAACTTGAAAAGACAACTGTGCACAGGGAATTGTAATACTAGGTCAAGTAACTTTCTATCTGCCAGACTTGGTACATACAGCTGCAGGCATTGCAGAACCTTTATTTCACAGGAACAAGTGTTTAAACATCCACAGATTAAATATATTTTTATTCCTAGATTCTATGCAGATTGTAGTATAGCAAATGTGATTTATTTAGTCACATGCAAGTCCTTTACAGGATTATATGTTGGTAAGACCAATAACAGATTAAAAGACAGAATTTTTAGTCATTCTTAAGAGATTAGGACTTGCAGTATGAACAATGCACTAGCTAACCATATTAAAGAAAATGTTAGACATAAATTTGTTTTTAGAGTACTACAAATAGTGCATGTGGGTCACCGGAGGGGGGGTGATCTCACTAACTATACTGAAACAGTAGAACTTAAATGGATCTTGAGGCTACAGGCTGATAAACATCCTGGTATTAATGCTTGCGTCTCTTTAAAACCTGTATTGAAAGGGAGGAAATTGGTTTAATGAAAGGATGAATTAACATAGCTGATTGAACATCTAACTGTTTTTAAACTGAGCTGTGATTTTGTGTTTTTATGATCTGAAGAAGCATTGGTTTTGGAACCTGAAAGCACTTATCTGGTCCATTTTTACAAATAAATACGTTTACTGTGTGAAGCTGTGGTGTACCTGCCAATTGTTATGCTTTGAACCTTGTACATTAATTCATTGGCAAACTTACATGGGAAGCTCTTGCCAAAAACATTTTCTTCATGAATGCATATTTGTCCAAAAAAATCATCAAAATTTGACACCATGCATGCATCTCTTACAAACTAGCTTTTTACTATTGCATGCTTTTGATGAGAAGGATGAGAACTACAATAATCCAAATATGCATTTGTGAAATTCAGTTTATGGTATATTTTAGACTTGTGCCTACAGTTCTCAGAAGCTTTAATCAGTAAAATGTTTTGACAGGGAATAATAATAGCATTTATTTTGTAAGTGAATTTCAGGAAACCCGTGGACTGCTTAATATAGTTGAAAAATTGTTTAAATTTATCTTGGTCACCATTCCAAACAAAAAAAAAATATCATCCAAGCAATGGGTATACAGATCACAAAACTGCATGTAGTCAGAGTTAAAGAGAAACATCTCTTCCCATTTTGTCATAACAATGTTGGCAAGAAATCCCCCACACAGTGAACCCATAGCCACTCCTATAAGCTGCAGAAAATACTCATGTTCAAAAATAAAAAAAATATTCTTCAACACTATTTCTAGTTTTGTCTCCAAAGTGTTGGCTTGAAATTATGCTGTAGCATGGTCCACCATGTATTCAGTGAACCATTGTAGCCCTGTGATAAAGGGAATACTGGTGTACAAATCCTTGACATCAATTGTAACAAAAAAAAAAAAAAACAATCTTCATTATATTCAAGTGAGTTTATTTTGTTAAAAAAATTCCAGGAGTCTATGCAAATATGTCTCTCCAGTAAAACTAGATGTTTCAACTTTTCATCCAGGGGTTTGGCACATGGATTGGTGATGGACCCCCTAGTATCCAGTATAGGTCTCATTGAGAGTTCATAGATGCTTTTATTAATTTTTGGAATTCCGAATATTGTTGGATTACTGTGGAATGAAATGTTCAAAAAATTAAACTCATGTACATCAATCTCAGGGTCAATAAACAGATCATTTAATATGTCCTTAACTTTCTTGTAGGCAATATTGAGTCCGTTGAGTGAGACTTTTGTACGGGAACCAATAGTTAATAGGTGACACATTTTAGCAATGTAGTTGGCCTGGTCCATAATGACAGGGGACCCTCCTTTGTCCAGTTTCATAAGCCTTAGATCATGATTGCTCAGGTCTTTCTGGAGTTGTTTTTCATGTGGAAGCATGTTGTCAAGATGTAGGTCTCTTGTTGAGTTTTTAAGGGCAGCATGAAAATCCAACTCATATATTTTTTTCAAAACAGGAAATAACTGAATGAATAGGTGGGTAAAAAGTACTAGATATTCATAGTGGATCCAGTGGATCTGAAGTCCTGTCAAACATAAGGTTAAAATTCAGTTTTCTAATATAGTGTTTAAATTCCATTAGAAGATTAGGGAGATTAAACTAGTCTAGGTTTCTCACCCACTCTTTCAAAAATATTCTTGTCATCTCTTAAAATGTCAAAATTCTTATCAAGTATTTTCTGAATCAGAGAACTATTGGCATTGTATTGTGTAATAAAATAGCTATTATATTCTGTGGTACTGGGTAGGGACTGTTGACAAGTGCAGACTCATCATTGTTAGTAGCAGGCCCTTGATTATCATTTACCACTAGGGCATGAACTATGCTGTATAATGGATACAAAAACCTTTTCCACTTGTTTATAACCTCATAAATCACTTTAGCTAGTTGACGAATTCTTTAAATTTAGCTTAGTCACCATTCCAAACTAAAAAAAATACCATCCAAATAATGGCTATACAGATCACATAACTGGATGTAGTCAGAGTTAAAGTGAAACATGTCTTCCCATTTTGTCATAACAATGTTGGCAAAACGTCTCCCACATGGTGAACCCATAGCCACTCCTGTAAGCTCCATAAAATACTCATGTTCAAAAATAAAAAAAGTTATTCTTCAACATTATTTCTGGTAGTGTCCCAAAAGTCTTGACTTGAAATTGAGGTCCACCATGGTCCACCAGGTATTCAGTAAACCATTGTAGCCCTGTGGTCCATGGCAACTGTTTTTAGAAAGATATGAGTTACTCTGGCAACTAAAACTTAATGCTAATTGTTGGCCAGGGTTAAATGATCATATCGCAAGAAGTTGTTCACTATTATTGAATGCATGGCAGACATGATTACCTTTATTTTACTTTGTAGCTGGTTTTCATTTTACTAAATGTTTTAAGAACCTGCATAACTTTCAGTGTATTTGTAAATATATTTATCACTATAAATGTGTATTTATGTTGGAGGCTTGGCTGTCATGTGATGAAAGAACTCATGGTTTTAAACAACATGGCTGTAGCACTTTTTAATCTGAGGAAGTTTTAATTATTAAAATGAAAACACTCATTATGTTTTTAGTATTTTTGTAGTGTTCATTTAACCCTGAGGTTTGGAACTTTGTCAGAGTCTCTGTAGTTAATGCTCTTTTTTGGTTTATACATTGTTGCTATGGTTTATACATGACTGCTCAGAGCACTTCAGCAGTCATGTTTTAATTAAAAATAATAATAATTTCCTTTTTAAAATATAGCAAACTGCTTGCTACAAGTGTAGTAAACAGTTGCTACAATGTATATCCTGCCTGCACAGAGCGCTACAGCTCTTATGTTTTAGAATAAAAAAAATATTTTTTTTTACTTTTAAACAGTAACAAACTGTATGCTAAAATGTAGGAAGCAGTTGCTACAGTTTAGACCACATATGGAGTGCTACTGTGCTCAGGTTTAACTGCAAATGTAATACTGGCTTTTAAAAGCTAGTATTACATTAAAAAGAAATCAAGATCAGCTGACCAAGCCACACCAACACTATCTTGCTCTGCACTAGCTACGCTACTGGCTGACAGACCCCCCCCCCAAAAAGAAAACAATGATTACTCAGGATAAGAGTGAATATTGACTTCACGCTCTACTTTAAACTTCTTTTTTTTTTTGCAGGGGATACAAGCCCCCTTGCATCCCAATGTATTTAGCAAGCCCATCACACTTCTGGAACTTATACATACCAACTCTGAGATGGTCATACCATGGAGAAAATGGAATATTCTGGAAAAAGGCCAAATCGAACTTGGTATTTGCAAGCCTGTTTTTTTGACCATTCAGTCTCCATGTTTTTAGACTTATTCTAGCAGGTCCCAACATTTCTAATGCTTAACATTGATAGCATGATTGTATCCATAAGGGGCTAAACTTGAAACACAGAGAGGTTACATTATCATGTATAAATTTCCTGGCAGACAAAAGCTGGTGTACTGCCCACAGTTCTAATGCCTTTATAAAGAAAAGGAAGTCACGCTGCTTGAAAAGATCAGTGGAAAATCATAGCTCAGTTTAAAAACAGGTCAATAGGAGGCTGAAGATAAAATATATCAGATGGTATTAGTAGGGCAAGGAAGGAAGTTGAACTAGTGCCACAGATCTTTTACTGAAAAAAATATGCAACAGACTATATTTTTAGTCAGAAATATTCAGAGTTTCTAAGTCCTAACATGCTAAACTAGCAGCTGATATAATGATTGTCCTGACTCTGGTACTTCCCCCACTGAGCCTCAGCCAACCACTGTAAAAAATTTGAGGACTGGGTCTAACTGAGAGCAAACAGCACACCAATGGCCTACAACTGCAGGCAAGGTCTGCCACACTGAATTTTGAAAAATCACAGTTACCACTGACCTAACTAGGAGTACAATGTTGCAACATTAACATTAATATGCCAGGCTGCATTCATAATAGTAAATCATAATATCACCTGTATTACCCATGAACTTCAAAGGAGATGTCCATGACTTTATAGTAATACTGGTCAGCCTGGACATTTCTTTTTCTGCTTACAATTAATTGTGTTTGTGTCTTTCAGCTTTTCCCGGTTAGGGGTCGCCACAGCGGAGCTCCGGTCCGCTAATGATTGGCAGTAGAGTTTTACGTGCTGCTTTGCCGGGCCTAACGCACAACCTTCAATGAAGGAATGCCCATTCATGCATGTCGCCACACAGAAGACGCTCTAACTGAGAATCAAACGGGCAATGTCTAACTGTGAGGCGACTATGCTACCGCAACACCACCACCGCAGCAAGTCATTAATTGATTGCTCCATTTCAAATGAGACAGATGACAACCATATCCCACCCCTTCCATATCATATTATAATACTGATAGTTTTATATATGTTTTGAAACAATCTTTCAAATATGTATCTCTGCAATGCCTGAGATACAACCTGTTCAAAAAGGTCACTTTCTTGTTTCTTCAGATCTGGGTACAGCCTCTGACTAAGATATATCCTTACTACCAACCCCCATTGCTTTATCCTGTCTCTGTAGTTTCTAATACTTTAATTCATTTGAGAATACTGAAAAGCTGTGTAGCTCACTGCATCATGTATCTAACTCCCAGGACCTTTCTACTGCCTACTAAGTGACCCTTTCTGAATGTCATTGGTGCATATGTCAAAACCTAGGTGTATGTGTAACCTGCCCTTTGTGACAAACCATGTCACAACTTGAATTGCCTTAGATAAAATCACTCCAGAATCCATTGGACCTCTCAGAGAACTCTCAGATCTACTCACCAAAACCTAATCTTTGTCCAAAAACCCAGTCGCCTTGCTGGTCAACTCCTGCTATCCTTTTCATTAGCAAAAAAATGGAATTCTCTTCCTTCCTCTCTAAGGACCTGTGCAAACTTTGAAAACTTTAAATCTCAGTTACATTCCTACCTTTACTCTAACAGAAAATGCAACTGCATTCTCCCCACCTAGTCCTTTAATTCTCTCTCCACCTCTAAATCCCTCTCCAGCTATGATTACTAGCCTCTCTAGCTATGATCTATAGGCTACCACACACATGTACATATTGTAAATATCAAATTCGTACCATGTACCTAAGAATCTATATTTGCTCTCTAACATGAAATATAACTGTAAATTGTTCATTAATAGTATTGTGTCTGTACCTAAAGGTAGCATGTACCTAAGAAATTACACCTGGTCTCTAGCATGAAACATAATTGTAAATTGATCCTCTTTTCTATATTGTATCTGCATCTAAACTTTGTAACATGGATCTTTTCTCCCAGGCCTCCACTGAAAACGGGCTCCCTGAGCCCATTGGACATCCCTAGATATCAAACTAGAAATACATAAAATAAATAAATATGGCTTGTTCTGATGCTATACTTCCAAGTCTGTTAATATCATAGTAGAAAACCCCAAAATCCTCAGACAGTGACATTTTTGTGACTACTATTGTCTGTTCTGCACTGATATTCATTTATTCACATTGTGTGAGCTAATGCTTGGGATTGCAATATTCAATTATAAAACCTCACTGCTTGTATGCAAATCTGTTATTCTTCTGTACTGCCAAATCAAATTACTCAAGTAATGATAACCCTTCCAGAATCTCAAACACTTTTTCCACAGATACTAATAGTTTTTTCCCTAATTTCATTTAACTAAACTTTCTTTTCTCCCTTTTGCTCCTGCCTTCTTCCCTCTTACTTTCATTAATTTCCTTCGTTAGGTGTTTTGCAGCCATCCTCCTTTTTCATCAGCTGTTCCAGCACAGGTCAGTATCACCATTATTACTAACGGGTCTATGTTAAATGAACGAACGATCATAATGTTGAGTACAACATACTCGACACACTATGATTGTAAGTTCAAAGCCTCAAACCCAAACAAAATCGAAAGTTGTGTTTGTCCCACACCTCCCCCCTACACTAATATACAAAACACACACATACAACCAATGCATACAAACCCCTACACACTCACATCATTCAAACACTAACACACCTACTTTTAAAATAAAGTTGGGGGCTTCGCCCCCACACACCCCGATGTGGGGGGCTGTGCCCCCCACCCCCGTAACTAAATATACTGACTTCAAGATCGCTATACATCGGGGAAAGGGCAATTTCCTGGTAATCGCTTGTTGTGATTACCGGGAAATTGCACTTTCCCCAATGTACAGTGATCTCGGAGTTGGTATATTAAACACAGCAGCCTGTGATGTAGCCATTCTGAACAGTGTAGCATGTCTACATCACATGCTACACTGACTAGGATGGCCGACCAAAACATTTCGGAACTCCAAATTTCTGTATTTGGAGTGTCCGATTAAATGAACGAGTGATCAAATGTAAAGTATGTTGTACTCGACATTTTGATCATTCGTTCATTTAACATAGACCCTTAATACCTACCCATTCTGTCTTCTTCCTCAAGACTCTATGATCATATAATCACTTTTTTGATGCTGCTCCATTTGTGATGTCATATCCTGTTCTTCTTCTAGCCTGGTCTTCTTAAAGCTCCTCTTCCTACCCTGCACCCAGGCCTCCTCCTTTTTCATATTCCACACCTACCACAGCCCATGTTTAGTGATTCTCATCCATAAGTTCATCCTATCTATTCATCTGTGCACACATCCCTCCATATGTTCCCTGTCTTCATTCTTTTTCACTCCTGCCCATCTCTTTCCATTCTCTACCCTTTCCATCCCACCTGCTACCCTTATCATCATCTGCATCACCACTTTTTGTCATGCCTTTCAGTGTGCCTTGTCACTGATTCAGTTCACATACCTGTGTCTGCATTTTCCTTGGCCTCCAGCATAGCCTTAGATAATTCCCCTCAGTGGTACCACTGCCTCACACTCTAAACACCTAACTCAGTTCTCTCTCATTTCTCATCTCTACTCATCTGTCTTCACACTTTCCTGAATTCTTTATCCCCTTCTACTTAAACCTAATTTTGCTTTCTGTACTGTAGTCACCTCCCTACTGGGAATGCACATTTCTCCTCTGCTGGATTACCCTGCCTGATTAACTATAATGCCCCAGCTAGGGGAGATAATATTCTGTTCTTTCTAACTAATGGTAGGCATCCTCGCTGTCTATTTTTTTTTCCTAAATACAATAACTCTAGCAGCTGAAGCACTTTGTGTATTATGCAGTCTGAACAGAAGTTGCCAATGCATTTTACTGGAGATTAGTTTGTGACCTGTTCGCTGCTCCACGGGAACTGATACTCCTTGCTCTTCTTCAGGATTTTTTAATGATCTTAAATTTGACCTACAGGTCAACAAAACCATACAGACCATAAATAAGAAGCTCAGATCACTGTATAGAAACAAGACATTTTTAACTTCACTGGCTAGAACTGCAATCACCCGATCACACCTACTCTCTACTCTTATGTATGCCTCACCTGTACTCTTAAACCTTAAAAAATCGGAAATAACTAAGCTCTCCCATAGCTACAACCACATTGCCAGATTTGCTACTGGCTCCACCTATAGAACCCATCATTGCCAGGACCTGAAACAACTAGAGTGGCTAGAACTACCCAGCTTAATTCAGTTCAATCAACTCCTAATAGCGTACAAAATCCTATACCACCCTGAGGATACCCCCTCACTTACAAATATTATTAAGCCATATAGCAACTTGAGATCCCTATGACCAGCCAACAAACTACTAGTCCATCCCCACAAAGCTAATAACTCTGCTGGTGGATCACTGTTTGCCTTTGTTGGCAAAACCTGGAATTCATTGCCAAATCATATAACCCTTCAATCTTCCATAAGTCTCTTCAAAGAATACCACAAACAGCATCTCAAAGTGAACTGGCTTTGCCCATGCATCAGCCCTGATTAAGTTATAAACTGAAAGCATAAGCTGTAAATATCGTACCATGTAATTACTTAACCAAGCTTTGTTTCCAAACCAAGTTATGTTTCCATTTCTTGATGTCTTTTTGCTTAAAATTGTGTCAGACCATGAGAATTTGTGAGTCCCTGTGTGGGAACATTACTAATCCCCTGTACAAAATACGCTGTCCTAGATTTTCTAGTGTTATCTAACATCTTGTGTAACCTATGTAATATTGTCTATTTGGAGATTTTCTCCCCGGGCCTCCACTGAAAATGGACATGTGTCCAGTCGGATTATCCCGGTAAACAAATGTAAAATAAATAAATAATATTTATTAAAGCTCTTAGTTTATTGGGTCTCTCTTTCTGTTTCTTGATTGGATAGCCTGCTCTTGACCTTATGCTGGCAATGCTGCAAGTTCTGTTTTTTGTTCAGCACTCCAGCAGTTCTTGTTGAAAAACTAATTTGTATTGCTTACGTGTGCTCTATTCAGCCTGTCCCCTGATCTACAGCTGTGACTACCTCCTGTCAAAAGTTAAGTTCCTGGTCCACTTCACCATTTCTCAAAGACCAAGTATCCATATCGTATAATGAGGCACTTCTATTTACTATAATTACCTCTAAGATCGCATTTCCTTGGAAAAAGACAAGTAACTTGGGTTTTGCACAAATATCAAGCAAATGTTTGTTCTTCCTTCTTCAGTGAATTCAGAGAAAAAGTAGTGCTTTTCAAAACAGTGTTCTAATTATTATAGTTCAGACAATTGCAGGCTTTCACTATTATGATCCATGCTAAGGCACATAAATCTTTTGGCAAGGTACTGTCCCTGAATGTCAGTTATATATAAAATTCACCTTTTTGTATGCAGCTTGAACAGAATAACTATTGTGATGCCACATAGTAAAATTCCATGTTGTACAATCAGTGGTTATTTTCTATCAACAAAACCATGGCACAACATACATAATCTCTTCTTTCGGCTTTTTCCCAGTTAGGGGTCGCCACAGCAGATCACTGGTCTGCTCATGATTGGCAGTAGAGTTTTTACAGTGTCAAGTTGCCAGCCCAGTGCCCAATCTTCCACAGAAGGCACACACACATGCCTAGGGACAATTTAGAGTGTCCAATCCACCTACAGCATGTCTTTAGGATGTGAGAGGAAACTGGAGCACATGGAAGAAACCCATGCGACCACAAGGAGGACATGCAGACTCTGCACAGAAGGCATCCCAGCTGAGGATCAAACCAGAGAACCTCTTGCTGTGAGGTGACAACGCTAACTACTGCACAACCATGGCCGCCCCAACATACATAATCTCTAATCCACTCATATAACTGCTTCATAAATCTGTAATGAAAGCATGTAATTCCTCCTGCCTCTTTTTATAGCTTACAAAAGTTGATGTGGTTAACTTAGGCTTAAACTGAAGTTTACAACAGGGAAATTAAAATAAAATAGTATTGGTCTCTACAGACACAGGAGGAAAACAGGATAACTTTACTATGGCTGGTTCTTGCATGTGATGTTGACACTACTCTTGGGTCTTTCTATAAACAGTTATTTACAAGTGCTTCAATTTTAGTAACAGGCTACATTAAATAAAGTTCATCATATACAAGTATCTTCTCCACTCATGGCGATACGAAAATTACCAGTGATAGACTTTTAATTTTCACCTGCTGATAAGTGTAGATGAAGAAAAGGGTTTGCTGTTTCTCTTTCTCTCTCTCCCTCTCTCTCTCTCTTTCTGTGTCTCTCTTGCTTTCTCTCTCTTTACTTTCCCTTCTATAACAGGATGGGTTAGAAAGCAAGTTACTTTTATAGTATTAACATAAGCACATGGTAGAAAGGTCTTTTTTTTACAATACTTTATTAACCAGTATGAGCAAAAATAAATAAATAAATAAATAAACATCAGCAAACATATAAATATGAACTGCTCTGGTAGCTCAAAAGTATTTAATATGGAAAAATGAAAAATGCCAGCATAAGTAACACATCATGCACTTATGTCAAAAGTGAGAACAGTATAATAGCTATTTAAAAAATGAGAAAAAAGTATGATAAAAAGAGTACATACAGACCACATGCCAAATCTGAAATGAAGTAGGGAGGTAAGGGAATGCAAGATATCACAAAAATAGCTAGCAAACTGTAAAGATATGTGAGAAATATAGAGGAAACATGCAAATGCTAAGGTTGTGTTATATGAAAACTCCACGTTACTAATGGGTGTGATATAATTACAAACAAAAAGTCTTTCTGATAGCAACACAGACATTCCAAAAACAGTTTATTTCTCTTTAACCTATGATCTTACACTAGGCAGTTTAAAAAAAAAAAAATGAGTGTATACCTATTATACCTTTTTGTTGAGTCTTCATCCAACAGACTTCAAAATCCACTTAAGAAGAACAAAATAACAGCAACATCTTTCATAAGTACTCTTCCAAGCTTTAATGCAAATGTCAGGATAAGAGCAGTAATGTGGTTTGTACCAGTACTAGCATGCAGGCAGAGCAATACAGTTGGAGGTTAAATAGGCAGAGCTTCACAGCTTTCAAGAGTTCATCACAAAGTATTTTACCTCTGTAGTAAATGCAATGCTAATTAAAAGAGTAGTTAAAATAAACAGGACTCTTCCCACTGAAGTCTGTTTAAAGGCAATTATTTTACCACACAGCTCCAGTTACTGGCCATAATTCGCAGAGCTAAACTTTCAGGATTATGAACTGGCTGATGTTCATCATGTTACACTGCTGCAGTCATCACACTTGGGTTATCCTGCCGTCAGGCAGTCCTGCAGTCAGCCAGAGTTCAAAAGTCTTGGTCCGGCGTCAGTTGCTGCCACTTCTTCCCTGACGTCAGTGCACCAGGGGTATATAATAAGCATCTGGTGCCATTTTCTTTAGTCTTTCTTGCCACGCAGTGCCCAAAGCAGAAGCAGTTCGCAAGTGCCGGTCGGCTGACTCCTGAGAATTTTGAAGTCGAATTTCAGATCCGAAGTCTTCAATAAAGCTAAGTACCCCATTGGGCAAACCTTTTTCTTGCCTCAGACCGATGTCAGAAAAAGTTAATAATTGTATTTCTTGTGGGAAGCAAATACCTCATAAGGACTTCCACTCTTACTGTATTCCATGCCTAGGCCCTGATCACGACGTCACTAGCTGTCGGTTTTGTGCTAGATTTAATAAACGTACTATAAAAAGATGTTTTGATTTTGCTTTACACTACTTTGGCCGAAGATTCAATTATACCATGCCGTCGGATCAGCCGATGGCTTCAATACCGAAAAAACGCAAAGACAAGGATAAAGACAGGCATCCGAGGTCCAAAACCGATGACGAAACCTCTGCTAGGCCAGTCGCCGGTTTGCCGGTTCTCAGTGTGGCGCTTTCACAGCCTCTGACACCCGCTACCTCAGAGCCACAGGTCGCTTCTGACTCCCACATGGAGACATCTAGGCCTCTGGAAACTCAAAGTATTGGGCCTACGGAAACTAATCCCTCAGATGGGTCTGGAGCTGCTGAGCAGGCATCGGCTTCTGTGGGTGTTTTCAGACCGTCACATCTTACCATTAAAACAACAGCCAAGACAAAGGTACCATTAAAGAAAAAGAAACAAGTACAGCATTCCCCTGGACAGTCCTCCATGCCTAAGAAACAGATGCTTAAAATGGCCGAAGACCTCATTACTCTAATCAGGGGTTCCCATCCCCCTCCTGAGAAAAGGCCTAGGCAGGATACAGACTATGACTCCTCTGATCGGGTTTCCATTTTCTCTGATTCCTCTTCAGACCAGGGATACTCTCTACCCCCCTATGAGGACTCTGATGCTGAATAATCTATCCCTTCAGCCTCTCCTCCTGAGGATTATTCTTTTGGGGAAACTTTACATACCATGAGGGAGCATTTCCATTGGGAAAGTCAGGATTACTCAGAATCCAAGAAAAGGCTCAGGGATTTCCTCTTATTGCCTCAGCACAGGCCCCTGGCTATTCCGCCTGTGCTAGATATTGTGGATGATGTGTTCTCTGAATCCAGCTTATCTCCTGACTCTTTGCTCCCTGCTCCAGCCAAGCCAGATAGGTATTATAGAGTCCCTGACTCTCATAAGTTTCTTTACAAAAACCCTTCTGCTGATCCAGAAACTATTTCCCAGGGTCCAAAAGGGGCTAAGGCTTCCATTGCAAAAAATCCAGTACCCTCTGACAGAGATTCCAGAGCTTTGGATAGATGGGGGAAAAAAGTATACACGTCTGCAACGTTAGCAGTAAGAGCTTTAAATTGCCAGTTTCACATGCTTAAGTACCAACAATATTTAATGGCTCAGTTAAAACAGAAAATGCTTGCAAGCTCAGAAGCTCCATATTATAAAGAAATGCAGGATTTATTGCATGCAGTTGAACAGGTGGGAAAACATACTCTGCAATGTGGTTTTGATTCTTTAGAGGCCTCTTGTAGAGCCGCAGTTACAGGTTCTGTTATTCGAAGACATGCTTGGTTAAAAGAACAGAGTTTACCTGTTCATGTTAAGGCAAAATTATTGGATGCTCCTTTACAGCATGATACATTGTTTGGTGTTAAGGCAGAAGAGGTGTTAAAGAAAATGGAGGATAAAGCTAAATCTATGCAAACAGTCAAGGATTTCTTACAGGTACAGCCACCTCGGTTTAGCAGAAATTGGCCAACAAAGAATTGGCCCTTTCCAGTGTCAGACAGGCCACAGAGAGGCAGATACAGACACCCAAGAGGCAGATCTCAACCCCAAGGCTCAAACAGACAACAACAGTGGGGCACCTCAACCCCAAAAGGAGGTGAGGGCAAGTCTCAACCTTACAGAAAGCAGTCACAATGACTTTCCTC
The DNA here is from genome assembly GCF_019279795.1 of Protopterus annectens. Classification (NCBI taxonomy): domain Eukaryota; kingdom Metazoa; phylum Chordata; order Ceratodontiformes; family Protopteridae; genus Protopterus; species Protopterus annectens. Next base: position 667,257,060 of record NC_056746.1, read on the forward strand.
TTCGTACGCCAAGCACGTCTCTTTTGGAAGCCCCCTTAGGGGGAAAACTAGCACTTTTTTCTCAAAACTGGCAAACAATCACCCAAGACAAATGGGTTCTGAATATTGTGTCTCAAGGTTACAGATTCCACTTTCATACTTTACCAAGGCTAAAAGGAATGCCAGACCTGCCACCAAATCAATGGGCAGATGCACAAAACAAATTTCAGCCCTCATGGACATGAGAGCTATTCAAAAAGTGCCACAACAGGAACAAGTACAAGGATTTTACTCAAGGCTCTTCCTGGTCCCCAGAAAGGACAAGGCCTGGAGGCCTATACTAGACCTTTCAATTCTAAATACTTACCTGGATATTCCAAAATTCAAAATGTTGACATTACAGCAGCTTCTGCTCATGCTGGGCAAGAAGGCTTGGTTTGTTACTCTGGATCTCAAAGAGGCATACCTGCATGTACCTATCAGAGAAAATTGCAGAAGATACCTCAGATTCAAAGCTGGTACAATGCACTACCAATTCTCTGCACTGCCCTTTGGCTTATCTACTGCGCCCAGGATCTTCACAAAGTGCCTGGCACTGGTAATTGCATTTTGCAGACAAAAAGGAATTCAAATATATCCATACCTTGACGACTTCCTCATTCAAGCAGAGACAAAGGACATTCTTCTACAGCATCTGGCATTTGTGAAAAAGTTGCTAATTTCTCTAGGGTACACAGTAAATGAAAAGAAGTCAAAACTAGTGCCCTCACAACAGATTATATTCCTGGGTGCAAGCTTAAATGCAACGGCCCAGATGGCTTACCTCACGCCAGACAAACAAGTTCAACTAACTCAATATTTCACTTACTGGCAAAAAAGTCCCATCTCCCTGCAAGAAAAATTCTGCAGGCCCTGGGATTCATGGCATCCTGCATACTACTAATACCATATGCCAGATTGCATATGAGGAAATTACAATGGTACCTAAAAAGTGTTTGGACTCAACACTCTCACAGTTTAGAAGCAGTAATACCAATGATTCCCTGCCTACAACATGAGTTTCGATGGTGGGCACAGGCATGTCACCTAAACAAGGGTCAGCCTTTTACCCAACCCACAGCCAGGCAAACTCTAACAACAGATGCTTCGGATTACACCTGGGGAGCACACATGGCAGGAAAATGCATTCAGGGCAAGTGGACCACAGACCAAATGCATCTTCACAGCAATCAAAAAGAGATGTTGGCTGTTCAAAATGCCCTAACAGCTTTCAAGGACCTTCTACATCCAGGATAACTATTACTAAAGACAGATAACACCACAGTAATGTGGTACATAAACAAGCAAGGGGGCACTCATTCTTATCCCCTATACAGGCAAGCCATGACCTTGTGGAACACAGCTCTAAGGTACCAAGTTCACCTGCAAGCACATTTCCTACCAGGAAAGAAAAATACTCTGGCAGACAACCTAAGCAGAAATATCATGGACTCTCATGAATGGAAATTGAATCCACAAATCTTCAGCATGATAATGCAAAAATGGGGATGCCCAGACATAGATCTTTTTGCCTCCCCACCGAATTGCCAGCTACAAAAATTCTGCACAAGGACTTATCACAAACAAGCATGGAAAGTGGATGCTCTTCTGTTCAGCTGGAAAAACCTAAAAGTTTATGCCTTCCCACCACTGCCTCTCCTTTCAAAAGTACTCCTAAAAGCCCGACAAGAAAAACCACAGATGACCCTGATTGCTCCAGACTGGCCAGCCCAGCACTGGTACCCTATCTTAAGGAAGTTGGCTCAGGGCCCACCATGGATTTTGCCCCAAATTCCACACCTTCTGACTCAACAAAACAATCAGATCCTGCACGGTCAGCTCAAAACCCTAAATCTGGCTGCATGGCAAATACTTTAGTCAAACAGGCAACACCTCTCTCTAAAGCTGTTATGGATGCCATTTTGGAGGCCAGGAGGCCTAGCACCAGGAAAGCTTACTCAGAAAAATGGAAGAGATTCTGCGCCTGGAACCAGGCTCAAAGCCTTGACCCTCTTGTTTCAAACATTCCTCAGATTTTACAATACTTAACTGAGATGCTGGACAGAGGCCTATCCTTTTCATCAATTAAGATCCACGCCTCTGCCATTTCAGCACATTACAAAATGGATCTTCCTTTATTCTCTCATCCCTTGCTAAAGCAGTACCTCAGAGGGGCTAAAAACATAAGACAGCCCCGGAGAGCAACAACACCATCTTGGGACCTCAATTTCATTTTGGAAAAACTGACCCTACTACCTTTTGAGCCAGCCAATACAGCCAAGCTAAAATTTTTATCATGGAAAACAGCTCTGCTCCTGGCAGTAACTTCAGCACAAAGAGTCTCAGAGCTACAGACATTAATGGCAGTGGAACCTTTTATAATTTTTCACCAGTACAGGGTATCTTTAAGGACAAACCCTACCTTTATGCCAAAGGTGGTATCTAGTGTGGCTCTTAACCAAACCATCCATTTGCCAAATTTTTATCCAAACCCCAAGAATAAAGGGGAGCAACTTCTGCATTCTTTGGACATATACAGGCAGCTATGCTCCTACTTGGACAAAACAAAAGCTTTCAGGAAAACTGAACAACTGTTTGTAGCATATGCTGCAGGATCACAGGGCAAGGCTATCTGAAAGCAGACTATATCCAAATGGATAGGATTCGGTACTGCTACACACAGCATGGAAAATCAGTCCCTAATAACATTAGGCCACATTCCACCAGGGCAACAGCCACTTCAACAGCCTTTCTCAGAGGAGTACCTACCAAGGAAATTTTGGAGGCTGCAACTTGGAGTTCAGTGCACACCTTTACCAAGCATTACCACCTGCCTCTTTACTCTAAATCCAGAGCAGGATTTGCCACTGCAGTTCTGCAGGGACTCATAGCCAATCCTAACTCTTTATAGACCAGCCACCCAACCTTAGCTTTGGGATTCTCCCAGGTGTGATGACTGCAGCAGTGTAACACGATGAACATAGTACAGTTTTGTACCTGCCATAAATGTAGATGTTCGAGTGTTCACACTGCTGCAGTCCAGATTACCCTCACTCCATCCCCTCTGAACTAACTGGCCTTATCTATACCTTTATATCCTATACAACCTTTGGGGTGTATTTGCTGGTAACTGAAGGTATTGTTTATATTTTATATGTATATTTTTGATTAGCAATATGTATTGCCTACCTACTTGGGGGCACCTGACATCTGGGGCAAGAAAAACTAAAGAAAATGGCGTTGGATGCTTATTATATACCCCTGGCGCACTGACATCAGGGAAGAAGTGACAGCAACCAACGCCGGACCAAGACTTTGGAACTCTGGCCGACTGTGGGACCACCTGACAGCAGGATAACCCAAGTGTGATGACTGCAGCGGTGTGAACACTCGAACATCTAGATTTATGGTAGGTACAAAACTGTACTTTCTTCTCCTCCTGCTGTACCACTCCTGCTGAAAATATGGTTCATAAGTCCTAAACTCTTGCAGCATACCTCTCCAGACCCAGACAGCCCTCTCTCTATATCATATAACTTCCAGATTTCCTAGCACATTCTCCTTGATTCTCCCAGATGCAACAAACTTTGACATTTTTCAGCTATAGGTCTATGAAATAGGAAATTACAGTAACCAACCTAACTTACAGGTGTATCCTTAAAGAAGCAGCTATGTCCGTACCCCATTTATCCTAAATTTTACTTGCTTGGCTTCTAAATAACCATCAAATATTTACTTTCTTAAGAGTTTATTGATGCAAGAAGTCCAATAATTCAAACCCCTTTAACTGTCGACATGACAGGTTTCACCTATTTATGGGCTCATCAGTATAGCATAAGTGGGCATGTGAGCTATTTTCTGGAAACATTTAGTCTGCAGCTAGTGGGAGTTGACTAAATTGGGATGAATGAATCAACAAAAAAAAAAAAAAGAGAGTGGGCATTATGAAGACATGGAGATGGGACAGTTATAATTCCTTAGTGGTCATTAACATATATTCCATGGGCCTCCTTCAAAGCAGGTTAAAGGTACTGCTGAGGGGCTATTCTGGTTTGCTGGGTCTTTCTGTTATTATTGTATCACTGTGCTGTTTGTTAAATGGCTTGACCTGTAGTCTGATGGAGATCATTCTATCATTTCTTTCATGTGGAAACTGATTTTAATACCATTTTATTAATTGCAAGGGCTACACCATTTCCTCTGCACGATTCTTGCCCTCAATAGAAGACCTAATAAAACTGAGGAAGAGATGATTAGCACAACGATGAAGCTGAAAGTAGAAAGTGCAACATCAGACTAACCCAAACAGTCCTTTCCGAATAAATGGAAAAAAATAAAAGTGAAGGGAGCTTTTATTTTCCTGTGATCACAGCCATGGAGTTAAAAGATGCCTAATTCTTTTTAAGGAAAGCTATGGCAAATCTGGATAAGATTTTAAAGAGCAGAGGCATTGTAAAAAAGGTCTAAATATTCAAAGATATGATTTTTCCAGTAATAGCATATGGTTGTGTAAGATGGAGTACAAGCAAGTCTTTGCACCAGAAAATCAATACTTTTGATTTGTGATGTGGGTGAAAACTTTTAAGAATTCCATACACTGCAGGAACATAAAATCAGTCAATGCTTAAGGTAATAAAGCCAGACTCGTCACACTAATAGTCAATCAAAAACTCATATACTCTTGTTAAATAATGGGAAGGTATGCTTTGCTAGAGAAGACTCCAATGTTGGGAAATCTCAAAGAAAAAAAGAAGAGAGACACAGAGGCTAAAATGGATTGACAGCATTAGTGAAGGAATGAACATGAAGTTAAATGAACTTAAAGAAGCAGTTATAGACACTCAGGCCTACTGTGGTAAAGACCTAGTGGTCATGAAGAATCAAATTAAACTAAATGAATAAACAGAAAGAAAAATAAAACTGACCATTATGAATGGTAACAAGGATGAGACTGCCTTTTACTGGGAACAAAATAATATTAATTATTTTTATTTTGCATTTGTTAACTGGGGATGTCTGACTGAGCCAAAAAGGCCTTTTTTTAGCAGTGGCCCAGGGAGAAAAGCTCCACATAGAAAAATTACAGATACATTTAGATATTTAGACATGATCAGTATACAGACAAATTACAATAGACATGTTTTTACAGTGGTATGCATCACGTCAACAGTTACAGTGGAGAGAACAAACAAGAAAATATTAATTTAAAAATAAAGGTAATTAATAGATTTGTGGTGTACAGCTGAAATTTGGAACATAGGTAGAATATATAAATAGTACACAGGTACAGTACATATATTGTACATTAGCCAGTGTTTGTGAGTAAGAGTGAAAACTATTGTGAAGTACTCTAGGTTTAGTATGTGTACCTGTAATTGAAAATAAAAAGACTTGAGAAACATATGTGTGCCCATTGTGTCAGAACAGAGTCTCTTAAATTAGTTTGACATCTGTTATTTTTATGCCAGAGGAACGAAATTAAAAAGGATAAGAGAAAGTTGTGCACACAGTAGCACTGCCACAGTGTAGCTCAAGGCAAAGAGAGGTTATGTTCCAAAAATGCCAACAACTCGTTGGAATACACACGGCAAAACAACACTTTAATAAAAATAGTAAAAATATATAAAACATATGAGCACTTTCACAGAGTCCTCTCTGCTTCCTCAGACATACTACAGTAACTGCTGCTCTTGTTTAAATAATGATACATCTGTGTCAAATCCAGTCAGTTAACAGCATCTTGAAATAAAAATTAAAAAGACATACCCCGGGATTCATGAAGCTCGGCGCAAGGCCGGTGTAAGGCTTGCACCGGCAGTGCAGTGAATAATCGGCGTAGCAGCGCCATATGCATAGTAATGAGTGCGCGCTGCAACCACAGACACGTGCGGAGGGCACGTGAGCGAGCCCAAGTAGGATGCGGCCGTAGGCGTGGCCAAGCCGGCAGGCGATGAGCAACCTAAAGTGCTGACTTCCACAGGCCGCCTGCAATAGTAACCGCACCAGCAAGGGTCCGTGGATAATGAAACGTACGCAGACTATGCAACATAGTACCCATTCACACAAAACGGAGAACCAAACATTAACCCACGAAGTCCAAAGTGTACCCGTCCAAGGAACAAAGGATACGCGTAATACCGTGTCCGTCACGCAATGCACTGTCAGTGGGCATACCCAGTGAAGGTGTACCGCAGCATGTCAGTGCACCACACCTACATAGAAGTAGCCACATGGGCATGGTCACCAGCAGTAGTGAGAGTACACAGCTGGGTAGCCATGTCGATATAACAACAAGAAGGAAACTAGATACCCTAAACACAGACAAACATGTGCATAGCAACATGTACTACACCCAGCAACGTGCCCGTCACATACACATAGGACGGCATATGCCTAAGCGTAATATCCAGAAGCAGAACCCTTGCATGCAAATGTAATATACAACAGCCCCGTCATAGCATGTAACCCGCACCCATGTACAACCGTGCACCCAACCCAGCTAGCAGCCTTGCGCAGCTACACACCTACACACAATGGGTATACCTGAAATGTAGTAAGAAGTATTGTCCTAGGCAGTGCCACGCGGGCAAATATGTACCCCACATGTTAACATCCCACCTCAGGTACAGATATCCAAATGGCCGCATGTGAATGTGTCGGCAGAATGTGTACATCCCGCATGTGGTATGGACCTGTTGAAACCCCATAGGCGTGCACACGCGGTGCCATAACTGTGCACATCTGGACAAGGCAGTATGTTCAGCCACCGTACTGATGATTAGCTATGCAGACATGTCAAACACAACACATATGGCGGAACATCTGCCCACCGAGCAGGGCGCCCAACAGGGTGCTACAGGCACAGAAGGTGAAGGTGGGACATCACACGTTGAGAATAGCGTTGCGGACGGCCAAACACCCACGGCTAGCAAAGGATGGAATAACATGTATATGCCTGGATGAATGGGTATGTCATAGCATGGGAATAGGCCAAGCTATCCACCATAATAGCCATGTGTACCAGATACAAACAGCCAGTAACACACAGTAGTAATGCAGGAAGGCATACACGACTGTGGGAATAGCACAGGACATATGGCACGTGCCAAGTGTCGATGCATGACACAAATGTCCAGGATGGGGCTCCCTGCAAAGAGGAACATGTGCCAACCCCACCCCCCACAGATGTACAGGCAGTGAAAACACATCCCAAACACACACCAACACTACTGTCCATCCCACGATAGCAACGGAGGCTGGTCAAAGACCACCATGACGCGTGCACAAACAGGGACACGTGTAACCGTTGCCCTAACAACCCCCCCCAGGCCAAAGAATAATAGTATGGACTTATGCATGTAACGCTGTGAAGGATGTGTGGTAGTCCTCAGTATCACAGAGGTAGGTACACAGATACACTGTAATCAACCGTGACGTATGTGCACTGTAGACAGCATACCTGCAGGTAATACATAGTTCAATCATGTGCCACAGAAATATACACATATGAATGAGGATAGGGGATAGACAAGTGTGAATGGGACAAACTATGAACATAGGTTCATAGGTCCATAGGTACATAGTAGGCTATCTACCCAAGGGCAGCCATAACCCTAGGCCATAGTTATGTTTCCTTTGCTAACCCTCCAGTCTGGAGATAAAATGCCTATTATATTGCTGTACCTCTGTCAAGCAGTGACAATGATGTAATCCCTGGGGTATATCCGCAATCCCCCATCCATTGGACAAGATCCCCCTCGAACAAGGCCAGCAAGGTTCTCTGCCTCACATGTACTGGGATGTTGTTCCACAGCATAGTGAGTGTCTGGGTGATGTATCTGTCCCTCCAACACATTCTATTAATGACCGTGTCAAGGTTCACGTCACCTGCCCCTGTGGTTCCAAGGGATGTAGATCCATTAGGTGAAGCATAGTCATCAAATATGGGTCGACATGGCCTCGTATGTCAGGCACAGGTCACCACTAAACAAGTGGTATGTGACTGAATGGAGCAGGAGTCCCTACAGTTGGGCAGCATAACACAAATACCTGACACCCTGCATCCGACTGACGATGAACCTATGGGGCCTTCCCAGCTGCTGCAGGTGTCGGGTCAGATACCTTCCGAATGGGGCAATGTACTCAATCATAGGTCTAATGAGTAATGAGTACAAGGAGACGATGACCTACCCTGATCTAGATGTGAATCCCTGCACGATCAGGTGGGCAATGTAGAAGTTCTACCGAACCACATTAGCAACGTGTGTGTCGAACGAATGGTGACTGACAACCTGGGTCCCTAGATCCCTGGTAATTCCCTTTGTGCTCAGTGGACTGCCACCCATATGGCGGCTAGGGGTGACCTTGTTCTTCCCGATGGGTATGACTATGCATTACCCGGCATTTAGCTGTAGGCCATGTCCCTGGCAGCAGATATCCATATCTGTGAGGCCCCTTTGAAGGATATCTGTGTCAGATGTCCGTCCCACTATGGCACCCAGTTCGCAGTCATCTGCAAACAATGTCAGCCATAACCCCCCTGTGTTTGCTTGTACCTTGGAAATGTAGATGCAGAAAAAGAGTGGACCCAGGAAAGAGCCCCGTGGGACACCGCCTGTGACTGGCAGTGAGTCTGACATGGTGCCAGCAACTATGACCATGTGGGTTGTGTCACCTAGCCAGTTTGCAACCCATCCTGCGATGTACGGGTTCACATCCAATCCGATGGGTTTATCAATGATACCCGAGGGGGGTATTGTGTTGAAGGCCTTTGCCAGGTCGAGGTAGGCTGTATGGACTGCCTGACCCTCATCAATGGCCTAGGTGACTGTTCCTAAAACGTCATGATCTGCCCTTGACCAAGCCAAACTGGGTTGGATGCAAAGTATGCAGGTCCCCTATGTCGTCATCTATGAGCTCCAGTATGATCCTTCCCCATGTCTTTGCAGATAAGGCTTCTCAAGCTAATGGGACGGTAATAACCAGGGTCAGTGGAGGCACTGTTCCTGTGAAGTGGGACTACAGTTGCCGTGTGCCACAACTTGGGTACATTACCTGAAGTGAGGCTAAGATTAAACAGCTGTCCTAACTGTGGGTCTAATTCCTCAATGAGATCGCGGAGTACACAGCCGGGACACCATCTGGTCCCATGGATGCTGTGTTCACTACCTTGGAGAGAGCATGTCCCACCTGTGCGTTACAGAACATTTGGGGGCCACAATCTTCTGGTACAGACATCTCTCCATGTGGGGGGGAGGGGGTGGAGATGTCTTCACCGAACCTGTCAACCAGTATGTTGGCAATGTGTGTATGTTCAGTAAACCTCACATCATTGTGAACCCAGTCAGAGCATATCTGTGAGTTTCCTCCCAGGTGTCCAACATAGCTAAAGAAGGCTGTATGATTGTCTGTCAAGTCCTTGGTGATATATCTGTGGGACCTGCCCCGGATGATGTCATGAGAGCTTGTAGTTCTTCACATATAATGAGCAAGGGTGTCATACCTCACAAGGAGTCTGCTCTGTCTTGTAGTAGCTACCTCCTCTCATTGTAGAGCTTGTGTATGGCTGGGGTACACCACACTGGATTCTTGGCATTGGTACAAAGACCCACAGTTGGGTAAGGGATTGCCTGAACCATGCAGTCCTGTAGGTGCTGGTAGAAGGCATATGTAAGTGATGCAGTGGCTTGAGTATTGTTCACCACTGGCTCAGGGGCCTTAAAGGAGGCCACATTAGTGTTTAGAAATGTGAAGTCGGCTTATGAGAAAGCCATATGTATGGTAACTGGCAACACCCACAGCATTGTATGACAATAGCAGAAGCTATCGTCCAAATAACATAGTATTAACTTCATTATTAAAATACGTAATAGTATTTATTTAGTTATATGTTACTGCTAATTACACTTGAAAATGCCCGGTAAGACCGGGCGAAAGTGCTTGTGATCTACCTGTTATGGTGGTGTCATTCTGACAATAAAGTGGTGATACTTCCCTATTGGGACTTCTGGGGATTATTTAAAGCAGTTGTTAACCTGCATCTTTGGATGTACACCATTTGGTTTCAGTTTTGAAAAACCTGGTTTTCGTAGCACTACATAATATGGGTAGTCAAATAGACATCCGCAAATGGGGAACATACAGCAGCAGTCAAAACCACTGGCCACATGGACACAGTCCAACAAGTTCTACACTTTACATATGCACATTGGTGTCCATTGTAGGACCCAAAAATTGATCCGTACAGAATTCCATCCAGCCGCTACCGTTCCACCAGAAAACGCGACAGCCGTGAGTACGGCTCAGCTGGACATATGCACCACCAGCGTGTTTAAGGTTGATGACAAGTGTCCATGAAATGCAGGACATATGAACAGAAATCCCCAGATTGTCGAGTCCATAGAAGTGCGTCCACATCCCAGTCCCGCACACATGAAGGATGTTTAATGGGTACCGTCGAGGGTTGCAGCCATGGGATCCTGGGTATGCAGAAATGGGGCTCTGTGTTGTTTGGCAGATAATCCGTTGTCCCGCCCCGTGGGAGGGATGTGGGTGTAGCACATGCCTTACTCACCACAAATAACGCAAAGCATCCACCGGATAATGCTAAATGCAGGTGTGGAATGTGTATACAGATAGGGACTACAGTAGACACGCCCCATACAAAGTCAGACCGCCGTGCGAATACCGGCGTACACAGCACCCACTCTGCCAGCAAGAAAATGGGGATCACACGCTACCATACTGCGGAACAAATGGGTGACCTGTGGAACACATATTAATGGCACACCAACAACGTCAACTAGGAAGGTCATAGGATGGTTAAACTATGGCGTTCCCAATTATAAAGAACATCCTTCAATGAATTAGTAGGATCTACATGTTTTGGTGGTGTTAGTTATGACAATACAGTGGCGGATATTTCCCATTGGGGCCTCTGAGGTTTATTTAAACCAGTTGCTAACCTGCATCATCGGATTTACACCATGTGGGTTAATTTCAGAAAAAAATGGTTTTCGTAGCACTACATAATATGTGTAGTCAAACAGTCATCCGCGATTGGGGAACATACAGCAGCAGTCAAACCCACTGGCCAGATGGACACAGTCCAACAAGTTCTACACTTTACATATGCACATCGGTGTCCATTGTAGGACCCCAAAAATTGATCCGTATGCCACATCTACCAGCTGCGATCGAGCGACCTAGAAGGAGTGAACAGCCGTGACTATGGCACAGCTAGACATATGCATGACCAGCGTGTTTAAGGTTGATGACAAGTGTCCATGAAATGCAGGACATATGAACAGAAATCCCCAGATTGTCAAGTCCATAGAAGAGCGTCCACATCCCAGTCCTGCACACATGAAGGATGTGTAATGGGTACCGTCGAGGGTTGCAGCCATGGGATCCTGGGTATGCAGAAATAGGGCTCGGTGTTGTTTGGCAGATAATCCGTTGTCCCGCCCCGTGGGAGGGATGTGGGTATAGCACATGCCTTACTCCCCACCAATAATGCAAAGCATCCACCGGAGAATGCTAAATGCAGCTGTGAAATGAGTACAGCCCTATACCAGTGTCCAGTAGGCAGTTCCCATGGATGGACAAACGTACAACCAAGATGGCACCCATAACTGCAAAGCTGGTGGAATTACACAGCTGCAGTAAGGCATAACACAGGAAATACACATAGGGACTACAGTACACACTCCCCATACAAAGTCAGACTGCCGTGCGGATACCGGCGTACACAGCACTCAATCTGCCAGCAAGAAAATGGGGATCACTCGCGTCCATACTGCGGAACAAATGGGCGACCTGCGGAATACATACTAATGGCACACCAACAACGTCAACTAGGAAGGTCATAGGATCTGTAAACTATGGCGTACCCACTTATAAAGAACATCCTTCAATGAATTAATAGGATCTACATGTTTTGGTGGTGTTAATCTGACAAGACAGTGGCGGATATTTCCTATTGAGACTACTAAGGATTAGTTAAAGCAGTTGCTAACCTGCATCATTACATTAACACCATTTGGGTTCATTTTAGAATAACCTGGTTTTCGTAGCACTACATAATATGGGTAGTCAAACAGACATCCACGATTGGGGAACATACAGCAGCAGTCAAAACCACTGGCCAGGTGGACACAGTCCAACAAGGTCTACACTTTACATATGCACATTGGTGTCCATTGTAGGACCCAAAAATTGATCCTTACGGAATACCATTCAGCTGCTATTGTACTACCAGAAGAAGCGATAGCCGTGACTACGGCACAGCTAGACATATGCACCACCAGCGTGTTTAAGGTTGATGACAAGTGTCCATGAAATGCAGGACATATGAACAAAAATCCCCAGATTGACGAGTCCATAGAGGTACGCCCACATCCCATTCCCGCACACCTGAAGGGTGTGTAATGGGCACCGTTGGGGGTTGGAGCCATGGGATCGTGGGTATGCAGAAATGGGGCTCGGTGTTGATTGGCAGATAATCCGTTGTCCCGCCCCGTGGGAGGGATGTGGGTATAGCACATGCCTTACTCCCCACTAATAATGCAAATCATCCACCGGAGAATGCTAAATGCAGCTGTGAAATGTGTACAGCCCTATACCAGTGTCCAGTAGGCAATTCCCATGGATGGACAAACGTACGACCAAGATGGCACCCATAACTGCAAACCTGGTGGAATTACACAGCTGCAGTAAGGCATAACACAGGAAATACAGATAGGGACTACAGTACACACTCCCCATACAAAGCCAGACCGCCATGCGAATACCGGCGTACACAGCACTCTATCTGCCAGCACCAAAACGGGGATCACTCGCTGCCATACTGCGGAACAAATGGGTGACCTGCGGAACACATACTAATGGCACACCAACAACGTCAACTAGGAAGGTCATAGGATGGTTAAACTATGGAGTTCCCACCTATAAAGAACATCTGTCAATGAATTAATAGGATCTACATGTTATGGTGGTGTTATTTTGACAATACAGTGGCGGATATTTCCTATTGTGACTTCTGAGGATTATGTAAAGCAGTAGCTAACCTGCATCTTTAGATGTACACCATTTGGTTTCAGGATTGAAAAACCTGGATGTCATAGCACTACATAATATGGGTAGTCAAACAGACATCCGCGATTGGGGAACATACAGCAGCAGTCAAAACCACTGGCCAGATGGACACAGTCCAATAAGTGCTACACTTTACATATGCACATTGGTGTCCATTGTAGGACCCAAAAATTTAACCCTATGCAATAGATACGAGATGGAGTGAGCAACGCTGAAGGTGTAACAGCCATGACTACTGCACAGCTAGACATATGCACCACCAGCGTGTTTAAGGTTGATGACAAGTGTCCATGAAATGCAGGACATATGAGCAGAAATACCCAGATGGTCGAGTCCATAGAAGTGCGTCCACATCCCAGTCCCGCACACATGAAGGATGTGTAATGGGTACCGTCGAGGGCTGCAGCCATGGGATCGTGGGTATGCAGAAATGGGGCTCGGTGTTGTTTGGCAGATAATCCATTGTCCCACCCCGTGGGAGGGATGTGGGTATAGCACATGCCTTACTCCCCACCAATAATGCAAATCATCCACCGGAGAATGCAAAATGCAGCTGTGAAATGAGTACAGCCCTATACCAGTGTCCAGTAGGCAATTCCCATGGATGGACAAACGTACGACCAAGATGGCACCCATAACTGCAAACCTGGTGGAATTACACAGCTGCAGTAAGGCATAACACAGGAAATACAGATAGGGACTACAGTACACACTCCTGATACAAAGTCAGACCGCCGTGCGAATACCGGCGTACACAGCACTCAATCTGCCAGCAAGAAAATGGGGATCACTCGCTACCATACTGCGGAACAAATGGGCGACCTGCGGAACACATACTAATGGCACACCAACAACGTCAACTAGGAAGGTCATAGGATCTTTAAACTATGGCTTTCACACTTATAAAGAACATCCTTCAATGAATTAATAGGATCTACATGTTTTGGTTGTGTTATTTTGACAATACAGTGGCGGAAATTTCCTAATGGGACATCTGAGGATTAGTTAAAGCATTTGTTAGCCTGCATCATTGGATTTACACCATTTGGGTTCAGTTTAGAAAAACCTGGTTAACGTAGCACTACATAATATGGGTAGTCAAACAGACATCCGCGATTGGGGAACATACAGCAGCAGTCAAACCCACTGGCCAGATGGACACAGTCCAACAAGTTCTACACTTTACATATGCAAATTGGTGTCCATTGTAGGACCCCAAAAATTCATCCGTACGCAATGTCAACCAGCTGCGATCGAGAGACCCAGAAGAACTGACAGCCGTGACTACAGCACAGCCAGACATATGCACCACCAGCGTGTTCAAGGTTGATGACAACTGTCTATGAAATGCAGGACATATGAACAGAAATCCCCAGACTGTAGAGTCCATAGAAGTGCGTCCACATCCCATTCCCGCACACATGACGGATGTGTAATGGGTACCGTCGAGGGTTGCAGCCATGGGATCCTGGGTATGCAGAAATGGGGCTCGGTGTTGTTTGGCAGATAATCTGTTGTCCCGCCCCGTGGGAGGGATGTGGGAGTAGCACATGCCTTACTCCCCACTAATTGTGCAAAGCATCCACCGGATAATGCTAAATGCAGGTGTGAAATGTGTACTGCCCTATACCAGTGTCCAGTAGGCAATTGCCATGGATGGACAAGCGTACGACCAAGATGGCACTCATAACTGCAAACCTGGTGGAATCACACAGCTGCAGTGAGGCATAACACAGGAAATACAGATAGGGACTACAGTAGACACTCCCCATACAAAGTCAGACCGCCGTGCGAATACCGGCGTACACAGCACTCAATCTGCCAGCACCAAAATGGGGATCACTCGCTTCCATACCGCGGAACAAATGGGCGACCTGTGGAACACATACCAATGGCACAATAACAACGTCAGCTAGGAAGGTCATAGGATGGTCAAACTATGGCGTTCCCACTTATGAAGAACATCCTTCGGTGAATTAATAGGATTAATGTCAATTGACCATGGAATACACCTAATCAACATCAAAGAACCGCTGGCACCTTATGGCACACAATCCAAAACACACATAGGTAGATGAAACAGTCAACGTAGACATTGTCCAGGACAGGTCATAAATGGTATACAAAGGTTCCTTCATAGACATGTAAGCGCTTTCACCCGTAGGCTCCGTCAGACTTACACATAACATAAAAGCATCCAGGCTTTAAATATCCCCCCTTACACTTTCATTGGTTAATTTCTCAGCAAACAATGAACATGTAACCACAGCATATAAAGCACAGACGCAATGTTAACTACACACACATATATGAACATCTCCAAAAACATCCTATTAACACATGTATTATATGATATTGTACTATGCCTAATACTCATCAATCAAAGATCTAACAATATATATAGAAGATATGCATATCATATCAATGTAATACAGTGGTACACAACTGAAAGAGTGGACTAATGTGTGTTAACTGTATATCTGTACCTAAACTACATTCCTGTTACGGGGTTTAAGCCACCTGCTTCTCAAAAGAGGCTTCATCAGTGTTTCATCAGTCAGCCCTGGTGTGTGGTCAACCCTCCACCTAATAATCCATCTAAATCCGCATTCTAAAGCATAGTTGATGAGGTCCCCCCTCTGGTATTATAACCTAGCCTTCGTAAAACACTGACTGTAGACGTATGCCTTGTGATGTGCTCATAGCCGGCCGTAGGCATACGCCAATCCTGCGGCTGCCTAGGGCGCCGCACTAGTAGAACCACCTGTCTAGTAGGTATGTCATGTAGGTATACCAGGATGGGGGCACCATGTGTTGTGGTGGTGGGCACCATGGAGCCCTATAGCCTAGGGCAGCGGTCGATCTAAGGCCGCTGCCGTAGGAGGGGTAGTACGGTCTGCAGGCATGTGCAGAAGTGCACATGAAACAGCGGTCCACAAGGATTACCCATAGTGGCGACACCTGCACAGATGGCTATAGTGGGACACACACACGACCATGCATACAGCACAGTTAGACATACACACACCATAAATAGGCAATTACACACAAGGTTTATGGCGTGTACGGGTACAGTGTCAGTACAGCAAGGATAGCTGTCTGCCACGATATCCAGCAGATGTCTCTAGGGTGTTCTGGAATACGGACGTTGCATGGACAATGAGTGGATATGCATCGTACCACAGTTCTATGTGTCAGCCGTGCAAATATGCGATACATAGGACAGACAGCTGTCCATGCAAGAGCAGCGCTATGGGCACAACATAGGTACGTAGATATACAACGACAGAGATACAGACGGACACATGTGGCAAGCCCGTGAGAGTAACGTACACAGCACCACCCCACCACACCATAGCAGGGTGCACATGGAGAACACACTATGGAGGTCGCCAGCCACAGCAGGCACACAGGCAGTCCACGAGCTGTGTCTCACCATCCACAAACACAGGGATGGCGGCAGGATATGAGTGTTCTGCGGAAACTCTAAAGCCATACCCTATGAACCCATGCAGCTGGGAGCATAGACACACACACACATGTGGCAGGCATGGTGATTGACCACACCCCCACATACCCAAACACACAACAGTATGACACAGGTATGGAACGCGCTACGTGGACCACCGAACAAAGCACCGTCAGAGGCATATGTCCAGGTGGGTGACAACACCCGTAAAGGAATAGCCGCCGATAGCCAAGGTATGTGTTGCCAAGCGTCTAAAAGCATGTTCATCTGCAGAGGCAGCTGGAAACACACACGCACACACACACACGCACACACACACACACACACACAGGGAAGGGCCGAGAGTCGAACCTACGCCTACCTACATGAACTCACTACAGCATGATGCATTTACAGAACGCGCTACCGAGATTACTGAGCACAGCGCTGTCAGAGGCATACTTCTAGGCGGGTGACATCACCCGTAAGGGGATAGCTGACAATAGCCAAGGTATGTGTTGCGAAGCGTCTAAAAGCATGTTCATCTGCAGAGGCAGCTGGAAACACACACACACACACACACACACACACACACAGGGAAGGGCTGAGAGTCGAACCTACGCCTACCTACATGAACTCACTACAGCATGATGCATTTATAGAACAAGCTACCAAGATTACTGAGCACAGCTGTCAGAGGCATACTTCTAGGTGGGTGACATCACCCGTGGGGAATAGCAGACAATAGCCAAGGTATGTGTTGCGAAGCGTCTAAAAGCATGTTCATCTGCAGAGGCAGCTGGAAACACACACACACACACACACACACACACACACACACACACACACACACACACAGGGAAGGGCCGAGAGTCGAATCTACGCCTACCTACATGAACTCACTACAGCATGATGCATTTACAGAACGCGCTACCGAGATTACTGAGCACAGCGCTGTCAGAGGCATACTTCTAGGGGGGGGTGACATCACCCGTAAGGGAATAGCTGACAATAGCAAAGGTATGTGTTGCGAAGCGTCTAAAAGCATGTTCATCTGCAGAGGCAGCTGGAAACACACACACACACACACACACACACACACACACAGGGAAGGGCCGAGATTCGAACCTATGCCTACCTACATGAACTCACTACAGCATGATGCATTTACAGAATGCGCTATCGAGATTACTGAGCACAGCGATGTCAGATGCATACTTCTAGGTGGGTGACATCACCCGTAAGGGAATAGCTGACAATAGCCAAGGTATGTGTTGCGAAGCATCTAAAAGCATGTTCATCTGCAGAGGCAGCTGGAAACACACACACACACACACACACACACACACACACACAGGGAAGGGCCGAGAGTCGAACCTACGCCTACCTACATGAACTCACTACAGCATGATGCATTTACAGAAAGCGCTACTGAGATTACTGAGCACAGCGCTGTCAGAGGCATACTTCTAGGCGGGTGACATCACCCGTAAGGGAATAGCTGACAATAGCCAAGGTATGTGTTGCGAAGCATCTAAAAGCAGCTGGAAACACACACACACACACACACACACACACACACACACACACACACACACAGGGAAGGGCCGGGAGTCAAACCTACGCCTACCTACATGAACTCACTACAGCATGATGCATTTACAGAACGTGCTACCGAGATTACTGAGCACAGCACTGTCAGGAGGCATACCCCTAGGTGGGTGGTATCATCTGCAGAGGCAAGGCGGCCGATAGGGAATGAAGACAGAGTGCGCAGTCACACAGCCTGTTACCATCCCAAGGTGGCCATACAGTAACACGGTAGTGCTGCAGTCGGGAATACCAACTAACTACGGAGCAGTACATCATGACATGAATACGGGATGCACCACATACAGTATACCCTATGAGAGGGCATGCGGCGTGCAGGATGTAGGCAGCCATTGTGCCATAACAGCCACATATGAGTCACCTGGATGGTCACCATGGCTATGCAGGATGTCATTGGCCATGGCTACACGCCTAGTAGCAGACATCGGTGCCGACTGTAGTGTGTACCCCCGAATGGTGTACTGGCCATGCCTCTCACACCTAGCGGTTGCGAAGGGGAGACAGACATGCTCACGGGGTATCAACGTAGACGGCCGCCGTGTGCAATGTACTGTGTGTCCATCTACACAGCTGCTTACTGGGCATGCTCAGACACTTAGAATCGGCACAGTGCAGACATGCATACACATGGAGCGACGGCATGGGAGGCAGAATGTGGACCATCGTGTGTGTCCACCCACACAACAGCAACCCGGCCATGCCACAGACGTGGCAGTTGCGAAGGGGAAACAGGCATGCACACGGGGTATCAATGCAGACGGGCGCGGTGTGCACTGTACTTTGTGTCCATCTACACAGCTGCTTACTGGGCATGCTCAGACACTTAGAATCGGCACAGTGCAGACATGCATACACATGGGGCGACGGCATGGGAGGCAGAATGTGGACCGTCGTGTGTGTCCACCCACACAACAGCAACCCGGCCATGCCACAGGCGTGGCAGTTGCGAAGAAACAGGCATGCACACGGGGTATCAATGCAGGCGGGCGGTGTGCACTGTACTGTGTGTCCATCTACACAGCTGCTTACTGGGCATGCTCAGACACTTAGAATCGGCACAGTGCAGACATGCATACACATGGGGCGACGGCATGGGAGGCAGAATGTGGACCGTCGTGTGTGTCCACCCACACAACAGCAACCTGGCCATGCTCACACACGTAGTATGTGCTACGCGCCGTCCGGCATGCAGACAGAATGCACACACTGCAAGTCACGGCCAGGTAAACCCGTACACACGCACAGGGTGGACACACTTGCAGTCACACGTACACACACAGATGACAGCACAGGCGTCACGGGTGCAGGATGAACATGTACACACCGTAGTGAACACTGTAGCTGCTATGCCAGCACCATGTCATCGGTGCAGCAGTATGCCTCACGGTCCAGCAACTGCATGTGCCATATGTCCAGAAGACTATGTGGTGGTGTACGTCCGTCGTGCAGAGTACACATGTACTATCAATGATCCCACAGGTGTGATGTAGTCCACCCGTACCGGTATACACGGACAGGCGTGCTCCACACATACCACGGGCCTGACACAGGTATGACACATGACTGCAGCTGTACCACAGTGAAACAATGTCTGGATATGTCACATATGTGATTTCCTGGCTGTGTGCATGGACTGCACGCAGGACACATACGAAGCCTGTGATGTACCACATGCATAACACAGGCGTACGCGGTAATACACACATGAAGGGAAGGCGGACACATGTTTGTGGTATGCACCCCCTACAGGGTGTAGCGGTGTTCACTGGGACACATACCCTTGTACAGTTTGCCTGTGACAGCTGTGATACCATACCACAGTCCATGTTCCATGAATGTTGACACACATGTCACAACGTAGCAATGCATACACACATGGCAACAGGGGATACATGTGACATGTGTACTGTGCACGGTGCAGCCGTGCAGGAGCGGTGTCCGGTGTCCGTAACACAGTTGCAACCCCCTCCCACATGCATACCCATCATGGGGGCCGTCATATGGTGGCATAGTAACAGCACGCATGGCAGTCTGTGTGTACACCATTTGTTTAAACACCTGTCCACATGCATGTGTGCAGGTGCTGGTCACAGGTGTGTCACACACCATCCTACCCTGCCATGTGCATACAGTCTGCTATGTCGCCTTTACATGACAGCGCTGCCATGATGCATACCCATCGGCCATGCGTGATCGACCATATGTCATATTGCCACTGTAACCCCTACCACCTCCCAAGTGCAGATATTGGCACAGCTGCCAGATACAATGGTAGTATGCAGGATGCACCACATACCACTGCACGCCTGCACAAATCCCATTTAGCGGGTGTGGCATTCCTAGCACCAACATGTGTGCAGGAATGTGTGCCCATGTATGCCACAGATCGGGTGGACTATGTGCCATGTGCCACACATCACTGTACACCATGGTAGAGATCTGTACCTACCTCAGTGTGGGGTGCATCGATGTGGATGGTGTAGTACATGCAACACGTCATCCCTCCGTGTAGACATGTGTGGCCACCACCATGTCAGTGTGTCAACATGTGTGTATGTCTGCTGCCTGTTGAGAGGGTGTATGCAGATATAGTGTTGTGACTGGACACTGACCACACAGGGTGACCATCCCGTGCTGGTGCTGCATTGTACAGCCCTGTCATTGCCATACCTGTGAGCCTTACTGGACACCTGTGCAAGACCACCCCCTGTGACATGGCGCGTTGGTGCATTGTCTTGTGAGGGTGCTGACCACACAGACAGGTGTCCCCATCTGCACACAATGGTGTGTGTGCCATAGAGGTGTACGCACCGCGAATGCGGGTAGATTCCTGTACCGGTACAGCATCCGACTGTCGAACACCGTGCACCACAGCTGACAGGTGACACCTGTGGTCAGTAGCCAGCACACTGCGTACGACACCTGCAGAATGTCACCATACCTGTATTGTGTCATGCCATGTATGTGATGTCTCTGTCCACCGTAGCCTATGGCACCAACCACAGGCGTCAGGTGCAGTATATGTGTGGACATGTGCGTCATGTACCGTGTAAGCAACATTACACTGTATCCAGCTCCGTGCTCCGCAGGTTTATGTGTATGACCTCTCTTCTTGCAATCCCGACTGTCTGTTCTCTATATCACAAAAGTTCTGCACCTGCTCCCATAGTATTCCTACATAGGTAAAGTACATGTATACTAAATGGAGTACTACACTGGCCTAGAATCCCCTTGTGTACCCACTTCCCTATAGGTGCCTTCTGACCCGGTTACACAGCAAATGCATTCACGTTCTCTGGCATGTCGAAGGGTCAATTGCTAGCGACCTCTCCTGTTCAGATGGTGAATCTGGGCATCCTGGCCACTGTTACAGGTGCCTCATGGAAACGGACAAGCCGCACCTCCCCCAATGAACATAATACATGTGACAGACGCAACTATATAGCCAGACAGGGGGCTGTGCTCTCTCAAACCATGACCCGGCAAGACCAGCGGAGGAAGGACACCATGCACACCACATACCCAGTGTCACATGTGACTATCGCAAATGCTAATCAAACACATGAACATACTAAGACATACCTGGAGGCACTGTTAAGACATGTCATGAACCTAACGAGCCCTCTGAAGCAGACACACAAGCAACTGCCTCCACAGGACATAGGACATGCAACACATAATTCTCAACGTCAGTGTGCTAAACTGTCAGAGCCCCAAAGGCAACACACACACTGCCAGACACACCTGTAATCGGTGACGCCACTGTCAGACACACCGACGTCCCACCCACCAGACTGAACAAGGGAATGATCACAGTAGGCTGCCTGCTGGGCTGGAATCAGCCACATAACACGCACTCAGGTCACTCCACAGCATGTACAGGTATGGCCGGTCATTGCCCATGCTTCAGG